>NC_056729.1:1099421049-1099563549 GCF_019279795.1 Protopterus annectens | reverse complement strand
TACATGTTCTTATACAGGTTTGTATTTATTTATGCAAGAATGCTCTGTTTTATACATACACCAATAGTATTGTTTTTTATTGATGAGTCTTGACATATGTTTTGTGATAGGATGATGTGGACTCTTTAAAGGAGTGCAATAATGGTTGTAATTATTAAGTCTGATGAAGCGTCCTGGCTGACGTGAAAGTGCTTACT
Source organism: Protopterus annectens (assembly GCF_019279795.1). Taxonomy (NCBI): domain Eukaryota; kingdom Metazoa; phylum Chordata; order Ceratodontiformes; family Protopteridae; genus Protopterus; species Protopterus annectens. Next base: position 1,099,563,352 of record NC_056729.1, on the reverse strand, counting down.
TTTCTCAATAAACTTGTGTTGCAGTGATATATATTTTTGGTTGGCTTTGATTGTCTTGGTGTATCTACCTCTTATACCTTGGACATAAACATTATTTTTTGGGAGGTGATACTTTACCCTGGATTGTGTTTTTTGGTTTTTACTTGTTCAGAACTTGTTGTAAGCACTAAATAACCTAATAATTACCACAGCACTCACCCGTCCTCATTACCTAGAGGAAAACAGTTTTGGTACTTACTTTCCTCACTTGCTTAGAGAAAAACAGCTCTTGTACTCACTTTCCTCACTTAACTAGAGGAAAATATTTTTTTATTCAGGCATGTCCATGGGTCAGCTCCCAGTGTTCTCTCCTGTCTATCTGATGAATCTGGGCATCTTAGGGCAATGTAGAAATTGCCTCATGTACAGAGACAACCCTCTCCTCCTACCACCCAACACTACAACCTGTGAGAGATGCACTTATCTAGCCAAACTGGAGGTAAAGCTCTCTCCAACCAAGCGTGAACTTGACAGTCAAGAGGAGAAGGTAAACACTTGCACCACACCACACTCATGACATAGTCTCACTAAATCTACACCACCAAAATCCACACATAGAAACACAAAAACATTCACAGAGGCTCTCAATAATAATCTGCTCAAGCAACAGAGACCTCCAAAGCAGAAATGCAAGCAACCCCCCCCCCAATACAACCCAAATGACACATAGCCCGCAGACTCAGTCTGCCACTCAACCACAGCCAATAAGGCAAAACAACGTACCCAACACACTAGTCATAGGCAACTCTATAGTCAGGCACACTGATGTCCCACTAGCCAGGCTAAACAAGGAGAAGGTTACTGTCAGCTGCCTGTCGGATGCCAGGATCCACCACATAACCCACGCACTCAGGTCACTCCACAACAAGTACAAATATGACTCTGTTATTGTCCATGATGGTGTGAACGACCTGAGACATACCTCCCTGGACTACATGAAAAGAGACATGGAAGAGCTCTTCTATCTAGTAGCCCAGGCAGGTACGACCCTAGCCCTGAGTAGCATTCTGCCATCAAACAGATTGATACAACAGTACAAGGACAAAATGATTGACTTCAACAATTGGCTAAGCTTTTGGTGTCATTCTAAAGGGATCCAGTATCTGTCTGCCTGGAATGACATGGTCGACAGACCACAATGCTTTGCCAGAGCTGGCCTGCACCTGTCACCCCTGGGATTCCGGATACTGGCTAAGGTTCTTGAGGCCCCATATAGTGCCTTTTTTAGGCAAGGTTCAAATGAAAAATTCACCACTGTAACAGGAACAGGCAAGCAAAAACTGAGGGTGATGCTACTCAATGCTAGAAGTCTAAATCTCAAAATGCACTCACACGAGGCCCTACTTAAAATGGAGAACATCGATATCTGTGCAGTGACTGAGACCTGGTTCAAGGCTCAGAGAGCACCCCTGTACTACCAGGCTATAATTCATACCACACTTTTCGGGCATGTAACCTGGACTGGAGCACCAAAGGCAGAGGTGAGTCCATATTTATTAAGGTTATCCACACCTCCAGGCTAGATGCTCAGCATAATGCAGCCGAGGTTATCAAAGTGCAAATAACTGGGCAAAATTGCAATCCAAATTGTAGCTTGCTACAGATCCCCCACCATGCCCCAGGATTCCCACTCCTCTTTTCTTGATGTACTGGAAAATATTAGGGTTCAACCAAACACCCTAATAATGGGCGATTTCAACTACCCCACCATTAACTGGGAAAACTACTCATGTACCAACTCCTTCACTCAACACTTTCTGGAATTCATAAACTCCAATGCCCTGGATAAACTTATCCACACCCCCACTAGGGGCAACAATATCCTAAATCTAGTCATTACCAACATGAGTGACCAGTGTTCCACACCTGAAGTCAACACCTCATTGCTCCGATCTGACCATAAGCTAATTACCCTAGATAGCCACATCCTGCCCCCCCCCCATTAAGCAAACCACAGTAAAATATTTCTCCAAAGCCAACTTCATGCTTCTTAAGACAGAAGTGGTGAACTTCATGACACCCATGCAGATGGACAATATAGTTACGACTACTGAATCCTACACAATTGCACTTTATAAGCACTTACACGAGTGCATGAATCATGCTATCCCTAACAGAACCAAGACGCTATCCTCCAAAAAAAAGGAAGCCAATATGGTGGTCCCCTGCCATAAGCAAACTGTACAACAGAAGGAAAAAACTGTTGCAAAAGACAGTAAAATCCCATGAGAGGAGGAGCTCCCTGGTCAGCCTCAGTAAGAAGCTGCGATCCCTGATAAACTCCTCCAAAGCTAGTTACGAAAACAAAATCGTCACTGATTCTAAAGACAACCACAAGGCAATTCTATAGCTATGTCAAGAATCTCAATGGCAACACTCAGATCTGCTCTGAGTTACAGCACAATGGCACTAAATATACAGACCCAACTGATATTGCCAACAGATAGGTTCAGTGCTAACTTTACCCCCCTCTCACCCCCTAAAGAGCACATCTCTATACCGGAAGAATGTAAAGTCCCTGTAATCACGGCTGCACAGGTAAAAACGCCACTCTCTAAAGCCAAAAACACAGCATCCATGGGACCAGACAACATCCCAGGCTGCATTCTACATGAACTACAGAACGAACTGGTACCCTGTTCAATCATAGCCTCACCTTGGGCTTTGTGCCCGCTGAATGGCGCACAGTGACAGTTATCCCACTCCACAAGGGAGGAGCCACCACGGACCCTGGGAACTACCGCCCCATTAGCCTGACAAGCCTGGTCTGCAAGGCCATGGAACGTATCATCATGGAACTTATAAACAAAGACACTGGTAATCTCCAAACTCTGGACCCCACCCAGTTCTGGTTTGTAAATGGCAGATCATGTCTCCTAAACCTGATAAACTTCTTTGAAGCAGTCACCAAAGCTGTAGACAAGGGTAAGATGGTTCACACAGCCTATCTAGATCTTGCCAAGGCTTTCAACACCATCCCCCACTCTGGAATTATAGATAAACTCCCTAAACTAGGTATAAATCCCTATGTCACAAGATGGGTTGCCAACTGGCTCACTGACAGAACCCACACTGTGAAAGTAGGAGACTCCAAATCCGACTTCAGACCAGTGACAAGTGGAGTACCACAGGGTTCAGTCCTGGGTCCTCTCCTGTTTGGTATCTACTTCTTTGAAGTACAGGCTAACACAGAAGGTCTTTGGCTAACGAAATTCGCAGATGACTGCAAACTAGGAGCCATAAGGGGTGGAAGGTTGGCATAATGGTTAAGGTGTTTATCTTACAGACACAAGGAGCAGGGTTTGATTCTCACGTGGGGTAATTGGCTAGGCTTAAAATGGCCTGCAAGGGCAGTTAGCCTAGTACCAATCTATGAACCTATGAACCTATAATCAAAACTCCTAACGATGTGGACATCCTACAAAAGGGCCTGACTGAGACAGATGCCTGTTATCAAAGCCATGGCCTCAAGCTCAATGCCAAAAAGTGCATTGTTATCCCCTTTGGTAAAAGCTCTGTACCCATGAACTACAACATAGGCGGTAGTATACTTAAAACCGAAAGTGTGATAAGAGACCTTGGGACACAGGTGGACAGTAGTCTCTCCTTTGATAATCACATCACCACAGTAGTCAGGAAATCCTTCTACATGGCACACCTCATCACAAAAGGTTTCTCATCCAGAAAAAAAGAGGTCATTGTGCCCCTCTATTCATCACTCATATACCCATTATAGAGTACAATGCCCCTTTTGTTATGTACCTCACAACACATCTTCAACAACTGGAAAGGCCACAGAAATACCTCACAAAGAGGATTACTGGACTCAAACAGATGCCCTACGCAGACCGTCTCAAAAAACTTCAGTTTTACTCTGTCGCATATCGCCTACTCAGAGGTGATCTCTGCCTAACATACAAAGCTATGTCAAACCCAGAGCTGTTGGACATGCTCCACTTAAAGAAATCCTAATCCTTCTGAGCTACATGCTCTAGGGACCTAAACCTTGTCACCACAATAAACAGAACATGCCGGAGGGATAGATTCCTGTCCCAGAGACTTCCCATACTCTGGAATAAACTACCTATCTATATCAAACAAAGCTCCTCATTAGTACTCTTCAAGAAAAATCTTGATGATTGGATGGGAAACAGGAAATTCACCCCGGGGATCACTTCTGTGGCTCTGCTTGACAGTGACACAGGAAAATAATTTTCTTGGGTGGCAAAAGTCAGGGTACCTTTTTGGCTGGGCTTGTATAGGCCCTAGGCTTGATAACCTAGTACCTACCTATGAACCTATACTGGTCAGTTAAACTATGATTATTCACAGCATACTTTAAGATCACTTTTTTTAAAAAATGAACTCAGCAGGAGTGGTTTGGGCTGGTGAAGGCTGTGCATGTGTTTGTTTTCCTACCATTATGTCACCACAGTTCAGTTGTAAGAGTCAAATGCCTCAGACATATGAAAAGCACAAGGCTAGCAGGAAAACAGCTTGTTCCTAATACAGATTTTTATTGTACAACAGCAATACAGTTCCCATACAAGACTTGAGATATGTTTTTTTTTTCTGTTACAGACCACATACCGCAGAAAAGATTCCATAGTATCACAACAGGCTGACAGCATTTGAGATGGACAAGGTCAGGTGACATGATGCCAGGGTAATCCTATGGGCTAGGTTTGTAAAGGCTCCAGGGCCATTAGCCTAATACACACCTATGAACATGCTAGTGTTACAGCCATAGCTCAGTGAAATTAAGTGAAATCCTTGAAGCAAACTATTACAGCATGGTCCCCTTCCAATAGTTATTCTTAATATGCATACAACAAACTTCCTTGGGTTAAGGTATTAGTTTATTTAATGCCAGTTATGAAAACAAGACAAAACGTGAAAAAACATTTGCAGATAAGAAAGCCAATCCAATATCTCAAGCAACTTGTTTTTAAAAGACATGAGGAAGATGGAGAATAAAGAGGAAATGGATGTATACATGGGAAAAATATACAAACTCCACAAGACAGTGACTCAAGGTGAGAACTGAAGCCTGCACCACAGAGCTGTTAAGCAGAAACAGTAACAAATGAGTCACTATGTGCCCAAGTTACTATAAATAGGCAGTGTTAATTTAAAAGATGATTTTTCATTATGTTCAATTTTATTATAATTTATTAAAATACCTACAAATAATATTAGACTGAATGCAAACGCAACAGTAAACACAAATGCTTGCTGGTACTGGCAGAACAGTAAAACAAAACATGTTTAGCTGCTAGTAGGAGAAAATGTGAATAGGCCTAGGCAAGGCATTAATACTAACATCTAAGTCATGGCTACAGACAATGTAGCAAAGTCATTTTTCTAGGTCTCCTCTCCTACCACTATAGTCTAAAGGTTTTTTTGTATCCCCCACAGCGCTCACTGCTACATTTCACATCACATCTAGAGAATGGGAGACCCCATTATCCAACTATTTTGTCTGCCAGAATTATACACTGCTTATGGTGAATGGTGATTGGAAGGGAGAACTGAATGCTGGAAGGACCATCATCCAGACAGTCAATGGGGAAGTAATCTTGCATAATTTTAGCTTCCCATACTCTTGTAGTCCTAGTGTGCACACCCCTAAACAGGGAGCTCAGTAAGTAGAATTGTGTACACTCACCATAAATGTAGATGCTCAAGTGTATTCACTGTTGCAGTCATCACCTGTGGGTTATTCCTGCTGTGGTAGCCCTTGGCCAGCCCGATTACCAGAGTCAATGTTTTTCTGCATTGGCTACTGTCGCCTGTAGTCTGACGTCAGGTCGTCAGTGTTATAAGGCAAGGTAGCCGACGGCAACACATCAGTTTTTCTTGCCCTAACCCATGAGAAGCACAAGGAAATATGATAAAGTGGTCCTGGTGGCTAAAAGCCACCGTGGGAATCTTAAGTCCCTCTAGGGAAAGAGGATATAAGGGGGAAGGAGGAAGGGAAACCAGGACTGCAATAGTGAATACACTCGAACATCTACATTTATGGAAACTGTACACAACTGTACTATGTTCTTCGTGTTTCACTGTTGCAGTTTTCACTTGTGGGAGGATTCCCAAAGCTGTGGGAGGGGTGGAAGGATAGGTAAGCACCCTAGGCATGGGTCAGTAAGCCCTGCAGAACTGCTGAGGCAATCCCTGTCCTACACTTAGGTGGTAATGATTTGTAAAGGTATGGACAGAGGACCAGATGGCAGCTTCCAAGATGTCCCTGGTGGGGACTCCTCTTAGGAATGCTGTGGAAGTGGAAGCTGCCCTAGTAGAATGGGTACGAATAGACTTAGGGAGTGATTTCCCATGTAGTCTGTAGTAGAAATGGATACAGTGTGATATCCATTGGAAATGGTTTGCTTGGAAATGGGCTTCCCCTCTTGCCCCTGGGGCAAAGCTGACAAGAAGCTGGTCTGTTTTTCTGAAGGGTTTAGTCCTCAGGGAGACCCTGTCTGCATGGAAAATGATAAAGGGCTCAAGGGCCATGAGTGCCTTAAGTTCTGAAACCCTTCTGGCTGAGGTGATAACTAGGAGGGAAACAGCCTTCCAGGAGAGGTATTTAAATTCTGCTGAAGCAGCAGGTTCGAATGGAGGTAAGGTTAGTTTTTCTAAAACATAACTTAGGTCCCAGGCTGGCGTGGGTGGCCTTCTGGGAGGTCTGATATTAGAAGCCCCTCTGAGGAACTGTTTAATCAAAAGATGTGAGAAGAGGGACAGGTCTGAATCAAAATAAGTTGAAATGGCTGAGGCATGGATTTTAATAAAAGAGAAGGTGAGGCCACTATTGAGTAACTCAGCTAGGTAGCCCAAGATTAGAGGGAAAGAAGGTTGTGACGTACTGGCCCCTCTGGACTGGCTCCAGGAGCAGAATCTTTTCCATTTCCCTGTGTAAGACTTTCTGGTGCTGGGCCTTCTGGCCTCTGTGATAATGTCTAGGACCTGTTTTCTTAACAGGGACCCCTTGTTTGCTTTTAAAGTATTACCATGCTGACAGATTGAGAGTCTGCAAGTCTGGGTGCAGCATTCCCACTCCCCCCCACCTGGGTCAAGGGGTCTAAGATCAGGGGAAGTTGCCTGGTGGACTGTAATGTCAGGCTGCACAGTAATGAGTATCAATGCTGTCTGGGCCAATCTGGAGCAATGAGGATGGACTTTGGTCTCTCCTCCCTTATTTTGATCAGTACCTTGGGAATAAGAGGCAGAGGAAGGAATGCGTACACAAAGAGGGAGTTCCAGGGGAAGGTCAAGGCATCCACCTTCTACGCTAGGTGATGATACTCCCTGGTACAGAACTTTTCCAGCTGGTGGTTGAGGTGCGAAGCAAAGAGATCCACCTCCGGAGTTCCCCACTCATGAGTGACTTGCAGAAAGATTTTTCTGTGGAGCTATCATTCATAGGGGTTCAGTAAGTTTCTGCTTAGGTGGTCTGCTAGGGTGTTGTTGACCCCTGGTAGGTATTGGGCAAATAGGTGTAGACTCATGGAGGTGGCTGTCAGCCAGAGGTTTATGGCTAGCCTGCACAGAAGGTAAGATTGGGTCCCTCCCTGTTTGTTGATATACCACATTACTGTGGTGTTGTCTGTTTTGATAATGAGAATCCCTGACCTGAGATGGGATTTGAAGAATGTCAGAGTCTTTTGTACTGCCATCATTTCCTTCTGAATGATGTGTAAGGGAAGGTGCTGGGCATCCCAAAGACCTTGGGTGCACCTGCCTGCTAGGTAAGCACCCCAAGCAATGTCTGAGTTATCAGTGGTGATGGTCTGGCCAGAAGGGCAGAGTATGAAAGGAAGCCCCTTGTTCTTGGCACAGGCCCCTGCCCACCAGAGAAACTTGGCCCTTATACAGGAGATCAGTGAGAGAGAGGTCTCTAGAGGCTGAGAGTGCTGACACCAAAGGTTCTTTAGATACCATTGAAGTTTCCTCATGTGAAGCCTGGCCAGAGGAATTAGAAGGATGCAAGATGCCATGTATCCCAAGGCTTACAGGAACTTCCTCACAGTGAGGTGACTTCTGGAAGCCAGCTGGGTAAAGTGGCAAGGCAGGAAGCTCTGCTTTTCTGGGGATAGGAAGGCCATTTGCGATGCTGTGTCTAGCAGTGCTCCCAAGAAAGTGATCTTCCTGGAGGGTGTTTGCTTTGATTTCTTCTTGTTGATGGGGAACCCCAGCATATTTAGGAGGGTTTTGACAAAGAGAAGGTCCTGAAGCAGCTTTTCTTTGCACTCTGCCTGAATGAGCAGTCATCCAGATAAGAGAAAATATGTTTATTTCTCTGTCTACAAAATGCTATGGCTTGGGCTAAGCATTTGGTGAATACTCTGTGTGCAGTAGATAAGCCAAAGGGTAGTGCAGAGAACTGAAAGTGTTGTAAGCCTGCTCTGAAGTGCAGTAATTTCCTGCAGGATTTCCTTATGGGGATGTGGAGATAGGCATCTTTTAGGTCTAGGGTCACTAGCCAGGCATTTTTTGTCAGCATAGGTAACAGCTGCTGCAAAGTTAGCATTTTGAATTTGGGGACCACCAGGGATGTGCTCAGAATGGAAAGATCCAGGATGGGGTGCCAAGTGCCCTCTTTTCTGGGAACAAGGAATAGTCTGAAATAAAAGACTTTGCCTGTTTAATCTGAGGGGACAGGTTCTACTGCCCCCTGGGATATGAGAGTTTGTACCTGTTTCAATGCCTCTGCCCACTCATTTGGAGGTAAGTCTGGGTACCCTCTTGAAATTGGGGTTCATTGAAAGAGAATTTGTATCCCAGAAAAATGATTTTTAAGACCCATTGGTCCTTTGTTACAGAAAGCCAATTTTCTTTTCAGAGGGACAGCTTACTCCTAGCTTTTGCTGAATGAAAGTGGGCAGAGGGGGGAGTGGGATTCACTGAGAGTTTTTGCCATAGAAGGGTGGCTTAGAACTCCCTGCCTTTGGGGCAGAAGAGGTCCACTGTTTGGTTCTCTGCTGCCCCTGGGATAGGGGCCTGGGTGGTCTGTCCATGCAGGACTTACCTTGGTCCTGTCTGCTAGGTGCAGGGCAGGACCAGTGCTTAGAAGGAAAGTTCTTGTTGAACCTGGGAGGTTGAACCTGAAAGAAATCTTTTACTGTTTGTATAGATTTTGCTTTGTCTTCCTCCTTTTTAAGCACCTCTTCTGCTTTTACTCCAAACAAGCGGTCCTTCTCCAGGGATGCATCAATTAGTTTAGACTTGACATGATCAGGGAGAGGTTGTTCCTTTAACCATGCATGTCTCCTAATGACAGATCCTGGCACTGCTGCCCTGCTAGAGGCTTCTAGTGCATCATATCCACAGTGTAATGAGTGTTTGACTTGACAAGCAGAGTGTAGTAATTCTGCCAGCTCTTTCGAACTGGCACAGTCAGGAAAGGTTGAAATCTTTTGCTTTAATAGTTCCAAAGTGTGTTGTTGATATTTTAACACATGGAACTGACAGTTGAGAGCTCTGATAGCTAAGGTTGCAGAGGTGTATACTTTTTTACCCCATCTGCCCAGAGCTCTGGAATCCTTGTCAAAGGGAACCGGATTCTTGGCAGAACTATTCTTAGCTCCTTTTGGTGCCTGTGTAATGACCTCTGGGTCTGCAGCAGGATTTCTGTACAGGTATTTGTGAGAATCCGGTACTCTGTAATACCTGTCAGATTTACTGAGAGCGGGTGGGAGGGCGTCAGGGGCTAAGCTGAATTCATGGAAAACATCATCCACCACTTCTAAAATAGGAGGGATGGCCAGGGGTCTGTGCTGGGGCAGGTCCATGGTGGAAATCCTGAGATTCCCATTGGAAATGTTTCCCCAGGGTGTGAAGGGTTTCCCCAAAGGAAAGGTCTTCTGGTGGGGAGGCAGAAGGAATGGATTTCTCTGCATTTGTATCCTCATAAGCAGTCAGAGGTAGTTGTTCCTCTTCAAAATCTGAATAGTCAGATTCCTCAGAATCCTGTTCTGTCATAATTTCTGGGGAAGGGTGCCTTTTCCTTTTAGAAGTTGTGGCTTGACTACCCCTGATAAGGGAAATGAGATCTTCTGCATTTTAAGCATTTGGGCTTGGGGTGGTGGAGCAGGAGGCAGATCTTCTAGGAATGGTCTGGCTTCTAGGCCTAAGAGTATCCATCGGTCTGAGAGAAATGGTAGTCGGATGAGAAGACGTCATTTTTTGGCTAGATTCGGTAGTGCAAGAGACCTCCTCAGAAGCCGGTGCCTGCGTCGCAGCTCCAGCCCAACCGAGGCAGAGACAGCCAAAGGCTCAGAAGACGAAGAAGATTTCTACAGCATACTGGACTCCAAAAGGGTCTTGGAAGAGGCCTGTGTAGATATCAAATCGGGCATCAGGGGCTGTGAAAGCACCTCACTGAATTCCAGTGAACTGACGACCTGTTTTGCGGTAGAGTCGTCAGAAAGCTTAGCCTTGTGTGGCCTGTCTCTATCTTTATCTCTGCATTTTTTTTCAGAATGTCCATGGATTGTTGGCTGATGGATGCCATTTCGGAATGCAAAGATGGAAGACGAAAATATCTGTCTACAATAAGAGCTCTACAGTGAATGGGTCTTGCGTTAAAGAGGGTACAGAACTGGCAATGGGGGACATCGTGGTCTGGGCCTAAACAAGTGCTGCAGTATGAATGGAAGTCTCGGTGTGGGATCTGCATTCCACAGGTGAGACAATTGTTAACTTTTTCAGACATCAATTAGTGCAAGAGAAAAGGATCCCCAATGGGGTTCTTAGCTTTAGGCATTTTCAGCTGAAATTCAAACTCTGGTAGTAACCGACCGGCACACTTGCAAACTGCTTCTACTATGGGATCCACGGCAAGAAAGACTGATGTAATGGTGTCAGCTGCCTTGTTTGATAGCGCTGATGACCTAACGTCAGACTACAGGCAACAGCAATCGATGCAGAAAAACGCTGACTCTGGTATTTGGGCCACCCGAGGGCTACCACAGCAGGGATAACCCACAGGTGATGACTGCAGCAGTGAAACACGAAGAGCATCTAGCTTGAACATTTCTGTACATGCACTGAACTTCAGTGTGTCCAAGAGTATGCATGATGTGATCCTTCATGGTACCGCATTGTTCCACTGTCTCTTCCTCTGCCTGATGATCAGTGTAGTAGTGGACTTGGACACATTCTACCTACAGAAGACAAGACAGGAAGCTACAGTTAGCTATCACTCTTACCTAATCACAACAGACTCCCCTGCACCCATGTCACTGGCTGATCCTGGGTTGTCTGGGTCATAGTTAGATATTTATTCCTCTATTCCATGGCTCTGGTGGAAAAGCAAAGGTTGTTAAGCCTGAAGAATAAAGTCTTAAGAGTCACACCTTTAACATTCAGAAACCTGTTTCATTTCAAATGTAGGTGCCCCAGTCCTTCTCTTGAACTGTCAAACACTATAATTTATTTAAGACAGATGTAAGATACCTAATCAAAAGCATAATGGCTAAGATGATCTGATGACATGGAGTGATAAACCTTAACCTTGGCCTAGTAAAACTGGGTTTAGATAACAGCTCATGTGACTGACGGAGTAGCAAGGAGGGATGGGCATGCCTGCCCTGGGTAGGAGGGTGCTCATTGCTGACTCTCCCTTATGGGTATCATGGTTCAGAGGGGAGCTGCCCTTGAATATAAGTGACGAGATGGGAGGTGCAGCACGGAAGTAGGTAGGCCAAATAATGCCCCCCCCCCCAGGATGGAATAAGAGATACGGTGAACCTCTAGGATGTCCTTAGGATCCACAATTGTCCCCAGCAATGCTGGAGCATGTCTGAGGGATAGGAGACAAGCTAGTACACCAGGCGTGGATGTGGGGCCAGGCTGGTGATATGATATCCCAAGAGGGACCAAAATAAATAAATAAAGCACAATGGATAAGTACTCAGATGCATGCATCTAGCTGAAACATGTTTCCCTGAATGAGGTCACTGATCAGAAGTGTAGCTGCCACCAGCAGCACGCTGTGCCAGTATCTCAAACCAGTGCTCCACACCCCCCAGCTGTTAAAGTAAAGAAACAAAAAAAAAAGACTTCACTGTAATAAGCCCATGGCTATATTGCAGCCATGGCCTTATAAAACTGAAATCCACAACCCCTCCTCCAGCTAACAAAACATCCCCACACTTTACTGTAATAAGTGGATATCCATCCCATCAGCTTATTACAGTGAGATCCACCCTCCAGCTCTTCCACTGAAGAACAAAGGGGTTGGAAGGGTGGCCTAATGGTTAAGGTGTTTGCCTTACAAACACAAGGTGCAGGGTTTGAGTCTCACAAGGGATACTTGGCTAAGCTTAAAATGGCTCGCAAGGGCAGTTAGCTTAGTACAAACTTATATGAAGGTAACTTATATGAAGGTAAGTACAGCTGTGTGAATTCTTACCATAGCAGTAGATGTCCTTCTCTTCACTCTTGCAGTATTTCTCAAAGAAGGGATGTCCTGCCTTGGGCAGCCCGTCGCTCGGCCAGTACAGAAAACAGATCTTGTTTGCACTATATGTCACATTTATGGTCCTCACACAGAATGTAGGGTATAAAAAGGATGTACAGACACAGCTACTCAGGGCCAGAGCAGGTTTTGCTGAAACAAAAATAAAAATTTACAATCCTCAGGAACCATATAGAAACTATCAGGTTTCTTAGGAGCAGGAGGTTGAGAATCAAGAGACTTGGAAGAAGCAATTAAATTATCTAACAAAGCAGCCAACACAGGAGGAACTGTATTATGATGTTATGATTTACTGTTACAGTGACTGCCGATGGTTTAAGAGTGTCCACCTGAAGCAACTCATAATATCTTCTGTGAATATCTGAAACTTGAGAAGAATCCCACTTAAAGAATTCCATCATCCTTGCAATTGTGCCCCCAAAGGACAACTTCTCTAAAGGAGATTCAGGGTTAACATACTCCTTGTCATCAGAATCATAAGGCAAAGGCATCTTTGAAGACTAGGGCAAAGATCACTCATCTGACAGGGATTCCTCATCTGAGGAATCTGGTTCCCTTAACCATTTAAAAAGGGTAGAGGTCCAAGGAGGAGTGAGTACTGAAACCATTTGAAAAGGCTTTAGAGCCATTAAGGCAGAGAACACTCCCTGAGTAAACTCCTACCATTCTCTTTGGGGATCCATAGGACAGACTGAAACATGCTTCAGTTTTTGTCTTTTCTTGGAGGAGACATCAACCTTAACAAATACCAGAGGTTCCAACCCTTGGCAAGATACGAGAAGAGAACCTGGAACTTCCTCCCTGATCAGTATCTGCGGAAATCCTCTAGGACCCCCAGAGATAATCAATCATGGTTCCCCCTCAACATCCAGAGTGGATGTCTACAAAGCATTAGAGGACATGCAAAAAGATGGATCCATGCTGGCCTCCAGTGGGGTTGAGGCACAGGAATCCAACGTAAACAACAAATGATCTACAGGATTATTACCTGATTCTAGAGGGACATCCAATAGAGGCTGGACAACTACAGAATCTGGCTAAGACTTATTGGCCTTCTTCTTACCTAGTGGGAGTATCTCAAGGTTAAAGGATTCTGCCATGATAACCTGGGCTAACTGCCTAAGCCATTGGTTTTCAAGATAAATGGCCAGGGAAGACAAATAGCTCCTGAGTGACTCAGGCACAAATGTCTTAAAGATACTCCAAGAGGTATGAAGCACTCAAACAAAAAATACACTGTTTATGATAATCCTTATGAGGAATCTGCCTCTCACACACTGACATTGTCCCCTCTTAGATGACATGATCTCTAAGTAGTAAAAAAAAATACAAGATAAGAAAGTAAATTTAAAAATAAAAATAAAAACAAAAATAACCCCAATGGGGCACTTATCTGGTGCTGATAAATATTCAGTACAGCAAGAAGATGTTCAAACCAACTGGCAACAACAGCATTCAAACTGTCAGCAAAAGAATTTCTAGGCAGTTGCATCTGTATGTCCCTTTTATGCCTTATGTTCTGTGTGGGGAGCATAAATATGACATACGGTGCAAAGAAGCTCTCTTTTAAGCTTATCTGTACTGGCTGAGTGAGGGGCAGCCCACGTCAGGACATCTCTTCTTTAAGGAATACTGCAACAGTGATATAGAAGGATATCTTACTGTTTCTCCTACTGGTACATTAACCAGGTGGCCGAATATATGACATGCTCTTCACTCCCTTCTGCCCCATCATTTAGGTCCTGCTTCTGTGCCCTGCCACAGACCCAACATCCAAACATTAAACAAAAAAAAAAATAATAATTTCTTCTTTTAAACTGCAGCAAACTGCTTGCTACAAATGTAGCAAACAGTTACTACAGTTTATACCCTGCCTGCCCTAAGTGCTACAGTGCTCATATATTAGCTAAGAAAAAATAATTTAAACTCTAGCAAACTGATTGCAACAAATGTAGCAAATAGTTGCTACAGTATATACCCTGCCTGCACAGAGCACTATGGTGCTCATGTTTTAGGGGAAAAAATGTTCTATTAAACTGTAGCAAATTGCTTGCTACAATGGTTTTATCATAAATGCAGTACTGGTGTTTTAAAACTGTTACTGCACTAAAGAATGACTTGGAAGATTGGATGGTCATTCATAACTTCATAGATTCATATGTGTTTACTAGGTTAATGACCACAAGGGCCTTTTTAAGTCTCCATGCCCTCCCAATAATTTGCACCTGGGGCCATTGCCTCCCTAGCTACACTTCTGTCACTGAAGGTGGGGATTACCACTGGCATGAGGTGCAGCAGCTTTACTATTCAATATTGTATGTTAATTTGGTAGATACCATTGGTATGTATTTGTTTGAGTGTGTGTGTGTGTGTGTGTGTGTGTGTGTGTATGTGTGTGTGTGTGTGTGTGTGTGTGTGTGGCAGGTGGCTAGCTCATTACAAAAAAATGATTTCCAAAAATTGTATTGATGAACTTTTGTAAGACTGATTAGCAATATATTTTTCAGTTAGCCTGTGCAAGTTGCACAGAGGGCAAAGTCTTGACTATGGCGCAGGTGACCCAGGTTCATTTAATGGCTTGGGTGCAAGCTAGCATAGGCAGGCAGGATGAGTGATTCTGTTCTGGTAGGTAAAGTGTTCATTCTGAAGACACTCAAGCTGTTGATTTCTCTGATATAAATTGAGGAAGCAACAACTGCATGTGTTCCCTAAGAGTGGTAAGGGCAGTCCTGCTGCTAGCAAGCTCCTTGTAGAAGACCAGATTTGAGGGTTGCTCTCAATCATTTTACAACCCATCCACAGGATGTTGCTGGCTAAGCTAGGGTATGGACAAAAGTAGGAAACCACTCTGCCGCAGCAGTACAGTGCTGCACAAAGTGTCCTGGTCTCCTCACTCACCACTTGCAATGGTCAGAGTTTGTCCAGAAGAGACTAGACAATGCTCAGAAGACCCACTGTATGAAACAAGCCCTAGGAATAGGTGATGATTAGTAGCACCGATCCAAAAAAGAATTACCCCCCCAAAAAAATTCTTTTCAGTTAACTACCATGGTTTCTTGAGTTAATGCAAAAACCTGTAGGAAGGAGAGACAAAAAAACTAAGCCCAGTATCTACATAAATCGTCAGTTTTTTAATCGCCATCCTTGAAAGCAGCCATAGTTACAATGCACTGCAGTAGTCGTCAAACAGATATTAGTATGTGAATCACTGAAAAATTGACTGTAGTTCGGTCACCACCCCTCCAATGGTAAAAGGATGTTTTACAAAATTCAGGCTTGTAGCACTTTAATATAAACACAAAGCCTCAATTAAGTACCATACTAACATCATTCACATGATCACTAAGGTTCACGGTATGATCCGTTAGATCAGTTATATCTCCATTAGGTTGTTATTAGAATTTGTCAAGATTTACAACCAGAGTAAATGTTCTGCTCCAAGATTGTATTTTGCTGAACGTTTTCTAGCACACAATCAATATCAGGTTTTACAGAAGGTTAAATAAAATACAAGGGGCTATACTAAGCATAAAAAATGATAAAACCCATATGTCCTCTCAGTGTTTAGCTGTAGAATGTACATATGTAAAAACAATAAGGATCATATCCTGCAGAACTACTGCCTTGCTTACAGTTTTTAACTGGGATGTCCAAATGGGCAAATCTCATTTACAGTGGAGTCCACAAGAGTAAAGTGCCAAAATATGACACCAATATATAGCAATAACTTGCCAAATAGTCATCATTTGCTTTTCATTTAAAACCAGGTTTCACAGGATTATGTTAATGCATAAATGACTGAACTAAGACATATACATAAAGCCTCAGATTTTCGTGATTTACATAATTCCCTCTTGAGAGACACAATTGTCTATATCATTATAAGAAAGAAAGAAACTTTTATCTGACCCTGATTTGAAACTAGGAAAACTCTGAACATGGGTACAACAGCAAAGTTAACCACTGTTTGGATGAAAGAACTTCCTGAAGCTATAGAAGTATGCAAATTAAAATGACACTAAAATCAGTTAGTGCCACACAAAACAGTTCAGTTAAGGCAGAATACAACATGAGAACTGCTTCAAAAACTATGCCATCAAAGAAACCTCCTGCTGTGCATAAGTCTAACATTGCCTTAAAAAATAAGTAGTCAGCCTTTTAACCATCATTTTAACCAAGGTGTGGTTATCAGGACAATAACTAGCCTCATTCAGCTTTTACAAGTGAGTATAGGAAGTGTTTTCCATTGGAGATTACTGCCAGTGCAGTTTCTGAGTGTGCATCAGCACTGATTCTTTGTTTTGGGAGAAATCCTTCTTTGTATTACTGTGATCATGGAACTGATATATATATATAAGTTCTGTGGTGTGTGTGTGTGTTGGGGGGCTGATCCCTTACTTGGGGTGTGCAGGGTGGACTTGACCCCTACAACAACTAATTACAGTTGGAAGTTTCACTCTTTTAACATTTCAGACATTTGTATTCTGCATTTTGTTTCAAGGGTCTTGGCATTCAAGGTTTCATAAAAGAACTGACTGACACATACAGCAAACAATGATGTGTTTGTGAATGCATTTAATATGTGTGTTGTGACTGTGTACAGAGTTTGTCAACTGGGCACAGAAAAACATCAAGTTGTTAATAAAAAGATCAATGGACTAAAATGTGTAAAAATGGGTCATTATTCATTTTAAACTAGATACTAGAGTTGAATGTAACACCAGTACCAAAAGTGCATTCAGAGAAATGGGCTTGATAATTTTAAAGTTGAGTCAAAAGTTTCACTTCTGACTTACTCCAACTTATAAATGGAAATGACTTGGTCAAACTGAGCTGTGTTACATGTACAAAAATAAAAGGAACAATCTGTTGCAATAGATCAACCTGATATATTGGGAACATATCTTGTAAATAGCTGAGCATGACAAAAGCATATCTGCAGTTTGCAGATTCAAGTGCTGGACACTAGAAGTCACAATGAAGTCAGAGATGATTCACATAGTCACAGAGTCAATGATCTGCAGACTTGCAGACATAATGGTTCACATAGTAGCTGAGTCATTGATGCATAAAGTCAAAAAACATGACTCAAGTGTTCATGAAGGACTTAATTCAAGTACTGCCATAGGCAATAATTAACAGAAGCAAGGTACAGTCTGTTAAGCCTCAGAAGCAAAGTGCAGTATGCAATGATGCGGAATTGCAGAATGTATACAAAAACTTGATTTTATATGCTACATTTGACCATTTTAACAAAATACGGATGTTTTGTACTGAACCTAGCAAGTTATGACTTTATCTTTCTAACTGAAAATCATAGTGCTTCAGTTGCTTAAAAATATGGTACAGATAAAATGACCAGATAGGGTTGCCAACCATCTGGAATTCTTCTGGACTGTCCAGAATTAAGGGACACTGGATAAAGGAGACTGCGTTTTCCAGACATGTCATATTGTCCAGAAAAAAAAAAAATCAATTATCTTCAGAAGAGCCCTCTTCTCTGTTTCCACCATAGGTTCATAGGTTCATAGGAGGGTACTAGGCTATTGGCCCTAGGGCCTATATGAGCCTAGCCAAAAATGTACCCTGGCTTTCGCCACTCAAGAAAATTATTTTCCTGTGCACCTGTTGAGCAGAGCCACAGAAGTGATCCCCGGGGTGAATTTCCTATCTCCCATCCAATCGTCAAGATTTTTCTTGAAGAGTGCTAATGAGGAGCTCTGTTTGCCATAGATTGGTAGTCTGTTCCAGAGTATGGGAAGTCTCTGAGACAGGAGTCTATCCCTCCAGCATGTTCTGTTTATTGTGGTGAGAAGGTTTAGGTCCCTAGAGCGTGTAGCTCGGAGGGATTGGGATTTCTTTAAGTGGAGCATGTCCAACAGCTCTGGGTTTGACATTGCTTTGTATGTTAGGCAGAGATCGCCTCTCAGTAGGCAATATGCAATGGAGTAAAGCTGGAGTTTTTTGAGACCAATATCATATAAAGTTCAAAGTGCAGCACTGAGTGTTGAACTAACCAATTGGAATAAAGCTGGACAACTAAAGGCTGCTGGGTAAACATGCCGAATCCCTGTAACTAACTAGTAATGTTGCTTAACTACAGAGGATGTTGTTTCTGATTTGTAGGTAAGCTATATTGTTTATTTATTTATTTTTTAATTCTCATTATCAGTGTTGGTAGAATTTGGAAGACCTTGACTGTAACAGCTTGCTGTCTTTATGATTTGTTAGACTTATTCATGACTATCAAATTATGGTATTTGCTTTGTGCTACATTTTTAATTTGAAGTATTACAGTAGCGTAAGTTGTAGCATGACTGCAGCGAACATATATTCATACAGACTCCACATCCAACAATATTTACATAAAATACATTTTCATACAAATGTTCTGCTGGGGATCTGGAAGTATGGGAAAGGACTGGATAGAAGTGTGATGCACCAACACATAACATGATGTACTTTATGTGTGCTTATACACGGAAGGTGTTTTTTCTTTGCTTGATGATTCACAATTACTAAATTAAAATATGAATGATTTCTATCTAGAAAATGGTGACAGTGACACAAAATGTGAGACAAAAGAACTCTTCAAGAGTAAAAAATGTCAGCGATTTAAATAAACCATACAGTATATTCAGTATTTAGACAATGTAAAGTGCAGTATTGCGTTAAGTAGCCATAATGGTAGTGTGCATAGATGGATGTCAAATAGCTCCATCTTCCCTTTCAGTTACGATTATGCTAAAAACTGAGGACGTATTCAATATGTTTTATCGAGTGTCTGTACTTTGCTCTCAAGTCTGAAATGCTTTGCTACCAATACTAAACTCAGCATTGTGCAGTACATAGAAGATTTTGCAAATTAAATTTTATTTCTGTGATCTTCTTACCAAAAGCTGTGACCGAATGTCACTGCTTTGTCTACATGTACATAACATTTTTGTTCCATCTCATAATAGAACTATGTATTGTCAGGGATCTGTACAGGTAATTAAATTATCATTAATTGTCAGACATCCACATTCAGGGGAAGCTGAGGTGGAATTTATACTGTTAAGGGAAATTTGGCCATGGCATCAGGAAGCTTTCCATTCTATTTTCTTCTAGGAGTGACTAGATGTGCTGGAGGGCTCCTACAGTAGCATGGAAGGGGTCTAAACGAAGGAGCAGCACGGAGGATGACAGAAAAGCTAAGGAGGGTTTGGAGGTGGAAAATGAGAATTTGGAGAAAAGTTTGTTTGATATGGAGAATCAGAATGCAAACAAAGAGTAATGTGGTGGATGATGCAAAAGAGCTACATTTAGCTGTCTCAATAAAAACTGAAGCTAGCTAGCCCATTAGAGTGGCAGAGATAACAGAACTGGTGTCAGGGGGGCTTGCAGATGATGTTCTGCTGAAAATAATTGAGCAGGATGATCCAGATGACAGTTCTGCTATGTCATGGGGTAAGATAGCAGATAGCTTTTTCAACAGTGATGATGATGATGTTGAGAAGGAATACAGTGATGTGGCAAGAGAGAATGCAGCAGTAAAAACATATGCTGCATTGGCAGAAAGTAAAAGAAGAAAGCAATAACAATCTGAGAAAAAAAAAAAACAGTTGTAGCAACAAAAAATACAGTGGTTAAAACGTATGCAGCCGTGACAGCAGGTAAAAAAGGAGAGGAGCAACAAACTGTAAGCAAAACTATTTTTTAAGAGAAGGTCAACTGTGAGAATAAGGACAAAAAATGATTGTGTAACTGATAGATATTATGTATGGGGCAATTTGGTAACAGTTCTCAAGAAAATCAGGCTTTTATACATATAGGGAAAGAGTCTTTTTGTTACTTAGCATTTGAATCTGAAGGATTGATAATCAAATTTCTGGAACTGTGTGAAAAAGAAGGCAATTTATTCATGGAAGAATTATTTGTTTTCTGTTAGCGAATGAAATATTTAAAAAATGCTTTGCAATTTAGAACTGCTGTACTGAAAGAAGAGAATATTAAGAAATGCGCGCTGTTTATATAAAACTTTTGAAAACATTGTGAAAGTTAGAGATAAGAGAAACTTATGGAATGGATGGTGAAGGTTGGAAATCTATTTTGAAATTAAAAAAAAAAAACATGATAAAACACTTGCCAAGTGTTACTTTGGTGGGTGGTCAATGAGGGACATTAAGATATGCTGGGCAACCTAAATGATGTTTCCTTTATGGAGACTTTTTTATTTAATTAATGATTGTGGCAAGATGCGGTATCGTTGTTGCCTCACAGCAAGAGGTTCTTCCATTCGATTCTCAGCTGGAGTGCGGGGGTGCCTTCTGTGTGGAGTCTGCATGTCCTCCCCATGGTTGGGTGGGCATTCGAAAGACATGCATAAATGGGCGTGCCTTTGTTGAAGGTTGAAAGTCGAGCTGGCACCTCAGCGTTCATGAAAATACACTGCCAATCATTAGTGGACCGGCGTTCCACTGTGGTGACCCCTAACCAGAAAAAAGCCGAAAGACAAACAACAACATTGTGACAAGATGCAATGTAATCAGTCTGCAGAGAGAATACACACAGCAAGAAGAAAGTAAGTGTCTGAATGCAGTCTGTGTTTAAAAAGGGGGCCTTTTGGATGGACTGTCAAAAGCCAACAATAAATAAAAATGAGGAGGAAGGAGAAGAAACCACACATGAGGAAGGACAACAAGATGCTGAGGGAGAGGGTGAAAACACACATGAGGAAGGACAACAAGATACTGAGGGAGAGGGTGAAAACACACATGCGGAAGGACAACAACATACTGAGGGAGAGGGTGAAAACACACATGATGAAGGACAACAAGATGCTGAGGGAGAGGGTGAAACCACACATGAGGAAAGACAACAAGATACTGAGGGAGGGTGAAAACACACATGACGAAGGACAACAAGATGCTGAGGGAGAGGGTGAAAACACACATGAGGAAGGACAATAAGATACTGAGGGAGAGGGTGAAAACACACATGCGGAAGGACAACAAGATACTGAGGGAGAGGTTGAAAACACACATGAGGAAGGACAACAAGATGCTGAGGGAGAGGGTGAAAACACACATGAGGAAGGACAACAAGATACTGAGGGAGAGGGTGAAAACACACATGAGGAAGGACAACAAGATACTGAGGGAGAGGGTGAAAACACACATGAGGAAGGACAACAAGATGCTGAGGGAGAGGGTGAAAACACACAAGGAAGGACAACAAGATGCTGAGAGAGAGGGTGAAAACACACATGAGGAAGGACAACAAGATGCTGAGGGAGAGGGTGAAAACACACATGAGGAAGGACAACAAGATGCTGAGGGAGAGGGTGAAAACACATGAGGAAGGACAACAAGATGCTGAGGGAGAGGGTGAAAACACACATGAAGAAGGACAACAAGATGCTGAGGGAGAGGGTGAAAACACACATGAGGAAGGACAACAAGATGCTGAGGGATAGGGTGAAAACACACATGAGGAAGGACAACAAGATGCTGTGGGAGAGGATGAAAACACACATGAGGAAGGACAACAAGATGCTGAGGGAGAGGGTGAAAACACACAAGGAATGACAACAAGATGCTGAGGGAGAGGGTGAAAACACACATGAAGAAGGACAACAAGATGCTGAGGGAGAGGGTGAAAACACACATGAGGAAGGACAACAAGATGCTGTGGGAGAGGATGAACTAGGCAAAGAAGAAACTGTAAAAGAAAAAAAATGCGAAGGGGGAAAAAAGAGAGTTTGCATGCAGGAAAAGCATTCAGGAAAAAGGGACGGACACTACTTTTTTTTTTTTTTTGAAATTTTAGCCAGTGAAAAATCTAATTCTGATGATCAAGGATTACCTGTACATAGATCCAGAAAAATATTACATATGGGAAAGAGTAAAAACATGAAAATGATAACTTAATAATATTTCCACTGAACTTATAAAGAAACAGACTACAAAGGGTTAGTCAAGATAAAATCACTTTAGCTAGCAGATATAGGATACTCTCTCTTTCTTTCTC
Organism: Protopterus annectens; assembly: GCF_019279795.1. Taxonomy (NCBI): domain Eukaryota; kingdom Metazoa; phylum Chordata; order Ceratodontiformes; family Protopteridae; genus Protopterus; species Protopterus annectens. The sequence continues at coordinate 1,099,540,821 of NC_056729.1, read as the reverse complement.
TCTGATACCCTCCCTGTAGGAAGAATAAAGACCTTTTTGAAGAGCAAGAATACTCATCTATCTACCTACTTAACTAAATAAACTACTTGAAACTTCAACAAGGCATCTTTACTCATCCTACGGGAGGGTATCAGAGAGAGAGTCTCCTAGATCTGCTAGCTAAAGTGATTTTATCTGGACTAACCCTTTGTACTGTGTTTCTTGTTAGTCTTGTCACACTGGGTCACCGGTGGGATACCAGACTTCACTCGAGCTCTCTGGATTATCTCTGTTTTCTAAACTTAAAAAGAAAGAAAAGCTACAAATTTAGAGTACTTTCAGTAAATTTAAACATTACTAATAACACTAGAAGAAGGATAGGGATACTGGAGTTGTGTGCTAAATGTAATGTGGAGATTATTATGTTAGAGGATGTAAGACAGGTGACAGAAAAACTGTGGGGAAGAAATACAATGTGGAACTTAGGAAGTATCATTGTCAGTACCTCAACATATAATAGACTTCCATTTGGTGCAAGGTGATCAAAAACTGTAGGTTCTGTTCCTACCCCATGGGACTGATTTATACCCGCCTTACTTCTGGCAGCTTGCCTGGAGGGTTAAGACTGTGAAATGTGGCTCTTGCAGTGCAAGTATTAATTCCCTGAGCCCTCTTTTGCATACTTTGTGACCTTGAGCTAGTCATTAAACTACTGAAAGTAACAAAAGAACAGCCGAGCAGTGCTAATAAAATCCCAGTTCTTTATTGTAAGCACTTTTGTTCATCCACACTATACAATGAACTTCTTCAGACAAAACTCTTCCCAACATTCAATGCCTTATATGAGGCTCTTAATTAGTTAATAAGTTAATGAAACAATTAACAAGCTTCCTCAAATTGATCAAATTAAGTGCTATAAGAAATGCCATTACAAATGGAATTTAAAATGCTAAAAAGCACAAAGAAATTTAAACATTATAATTCCTTATATAACACAAACAAAATGAGAAAAATATAAACCATACTAACATGTATGTATTATGTCTCAGTTAATGTCAGCATTTCTTCATCCTTGCTGAAGACAACCCAGGCAACAGGTTCATAGGTGTTTACTAGGCTAATGACCACAAGGGCCTTTTTAAGCATAGCCATGCATCCCAAATCTCTAACAAGTACTGATACCCTTGATAAGTGTAAGCTTAGACCTAGGAAATGAACCATTTACAGGTTACCTCTGTCTATTAGAGATATAGGTGCCAAACCAGGGATGAATTTCTGGTTTTCCTTCCAATTGTCCTAGTTGCACTTGGGTTAGGAAGGAACTCTGCTTCACATGGATAGGCAGCCTGTTCCATATACGGGGTAGTCTCTGGGATACATACCTATCTCTCCAGCAGGTCCTATTTATATCATAGGCAATGTTTAAGTCTTTAGAATGGGTAATTCTGGTGTTGTTTGTTTTGTGGATATGCAGGAGGTCCATCAGAGTGAGGTCTGACAATGCCTTGTATGCCAGGCGTAGATCTCCCATCAAAAGCCTGTAGGAGACAGAATACATAGATAGGGCCTTGAGGTGGTCTGCATAGGACATATTACTTATGCACTGTATTCTTTTAGTGAACCTTTGTGGACATTCCAATTGTTGGATATGCCTGGTTAGGTACATACCAAAGGGGGCATTGTACTCAATGAAAGGTCTGATGAATGCTGAATACAGTGGAACAATGACTTCCTTGGACTTAGAAGTCATGTTGTTGTATCTTTCGGCTTTTCCCAGTTAGGGGTCACCACAGCGAAACTCCGGTCCGCTAATGATTGGCAGTAGATTTTTACATGCCGAGTTGCCGGCCCACCTTTGTTTATAAGTTGCGCAACATAGAATGATTACCTCACCACTGTAGATACATGATGATCAAAGCCTAGATCACTGTCTATGTGTATCCCTAAGTCCCTGATTACTGGGTCAACTTTAAGGGGTGTGTTGTAAACATGACAGTTACCAGGGATGGATGACTTCCCAAAGGATACTATTATGCATTTTTGGCATTTAGGTTTAGTCCATGGCTCTGACACCAGTTGTTTGTCTGTGTCAGCCCCTCCTGGAGAATATTTGTGTCAGTGTGAAATTCAATGACAGCTTCTAATTTGCAGTCATCTGCAAATTTAGTCAGCCAGAGACCATTGACATTGGCCCTGACTTTAGAGAAGTAAATGCCAAAAAGGGGCAGTACAAGGAATGATCCCTGAGGGATTCCACTTGTAACTAGCCTTTTTGTAGAGATGGACTCTGCAATTCTTATTTCCTGGGTCCTGTCTGTGAGCCAGTTGGCTATCCACCTGGTGACATATGGGTTTGTACTTAACCTCTTGAGTTTGTCAACAATACCCAGGAGGGGTATTGTGTCGAATGCCTTGGCAGATGAATGACTTTGCCCTTGTCCATTGATTTGGTGACCTTCTCAAAGAAGTCAACCAGGTTGAGTAGGCATGATCTGCCCTTGACAAAACCATACTGGGTTGTGTCCAGTGTCTGGAGGTTTACTATATCTCTGTTGATCATCTCCATGATCGACAGCGGCACAGGAAAATACCTTTACTGGGTGGCATAAGCCTGGAAACCTTGTTGGCTAGGCTTACATAGGCCCTTGGGCAGATAGCTTAGTACCTACCTGTGAACATACCTATGAACCTATGATATTTCTTTCTATGGCTTTACATATAAGACTAGTGAGACTTATGGGTCTGTAGTTTCCAGGAACTGTAGATGGCCCATCTTTGTGCAGATGGATGATTGTTGTCTTTCTCCATTCATGAGGCAACAAGCCTGTTTGGAGGCTACAGTTAAACAGTAATTCCAGAGGCCCTGATAGGTCATGTCTCATGCTATTTAGAAGGCATCCTGGATATTATCTGGGCCCACTGATGCAGTGTTCTTGGTCTTAGAGAGAGCGTTAAGGACCTGTTCCCTGGAGATAGTAGGGAAAGTTATATTTGATGATAGTTCCTGAGGGAAGGTTGAGATGGAGAGAGAGGTAAAGTTGGAGCTAAATTTATCAGCCAGGAGGTTTGCTACATCTTCTGTCTCAGTATAGGTGGCTCCATTTACAATGAGCTCTGCACATAATTTTGTTTTGCCTTCGTGGTTGCAGATATAGCAAAATAATGCTTTTTGGTTGTCCTTGGCCAGGGAGGCCAAACTTATCTCAAATTTGGCTTTGGTAGACTTTATTTGTCCTCTGAGTTGTTTGTTTAGTTTGATGAGAGTGCTTTTATCCTGCTGGGTGCTGCACCTCCTAATTTTTGCCATGATTTTCTTCCTCCTGTTATACAGCTGATTGACTTTATGATTCCACCAGGGTGGTTTGTTTTTTGAGTTAGTTCTGTATTTCTTCCTGGTAGGTACAGCTTCCTCTATGCAGCTATTAATATGTTTGTACAAGGTTTCTGTGAACCGTTTTACATAGGCAGAAGTGTTCTCAGGGTTTATAGGGGTTTGGAGTTTTGCTAGGTTCTCACTTAATAGCAGTAGGTTAGCCTTAGAATAGTTCCTGAATGTTCCAGGTTTAGCTGGGGGTCCAGGTTTTATTTTTACTTCAAATGAGACCATTTTGTGGTCTGACCTTACCAGGGAAGGCATTACAGTGGGGGGTGTGCAGCAGTAACCCATATTAGTGAGAACCAGATCCAGTATGGTTGCAACCCTTGTTGGTGTACTGACTAGCTGGTCCAGGAAGTTTGTGTTCACAAAATCCAGGAATCTCTGTGCATGTACGTTTGGTGTTGTATAGGATTCCCAGTTAATAGTGGGGTAATTAAAGTCACCCATGAATATGGTATTGGGTTGGATGGTTAGTGTTTCTAATAATTTTGAATACATGGTATGGGTTTCCTGGGTCATACAGGGGGACCTATAACTTGCAAGGAAGTGGTATTGGACTTTACCTATGGTGATTTGAACACAGATCAGTTCAAGTGCATTGTCCTGTTTGACCAGCCTTGAAGTATATTTATTTTTGATGTAAATGGAGACTCCTACACCTTTAGTCCCTGTCTGTGAAGTAGCTGGCCTAAATGTGTGGAAGGAATTATAACCTTGCACTGTTGGTGTGCTTTCTGCAACTTTAAACCAGGTCTCAGTGACGACAAAGACATCAGCATTCTCTAGGGTAAAGAGAGCTTCTTGGGAGTGGAGTTTTTTGTCCGCCTTCTTAAATCAGTGGATGGTTTCGCCAGACCTTGTGGCCACCAAAAAGTCTTCTCCATAGCCAAAATAAACTAATTTCACTCCAAGGCCTATATTTTGGCAACCACTTCAGCTACCTTCCCTCTGGCTTATGAGTACCTATCACTCAGATCCACAGGCATCCCCACCCTCACCCCCAACATTGCAAGAAAGGCCAGCTTCTTTAAACTGATATGTTTCCTAATTGTTGGCATCCACCAGTGGGTCCTAACATTACCACCATAGCAAGCCTTGGCCACTGATAGCTACAGCTCTTTCCTGCTGCCTCAGCTGTTGAAATCTTTAACAGGTTTCACTTAGATACCATGCTCTAATCCCCCCCTCCCCGTGTATATAGATAAAGCTTATATGGAGGTGAAAAATTATTTCATCCCATACTGAAGCATCATGTAGGGACTATCAATACTCTCTTACCATACACCTGGACCTCTTGTGTCAGTCCAGCCCTATTCCATTCATCTGACCCAACTCACCACTAAATGGTAATCAGCTGGCAGCTCAGCTCCCTTCTCAACCCAAGCAACCAGAATGCACTGCCTCAGTTTTGATGATGTCTACAAAGAATGACTTTAACTTTTAGCATAAGATTTTATATTATTTATTTATTTTATTTATTTAACATTTATTAACCAGGAAAGTTCGACTTAGAACAAAGCCAATTTTCAGCGGAGGCCCGGAGAGAAATGCTCCAGACGTATGTCTTTCTAACGTGGGAGGAAAACAAGGCACCTAGAGGAAACCTACACAAACGCAGGGAGGACATGCAGACTCTGCAAAGAAGGAATCCTAGCCAAACTATGAAACTATTTTACCCCAGGGGTCACATCTGTGTCACTGCTAGACAGGGGCACAGTAAACTAATTCTACTATATAAGGGGACCTTCATTGTGTCACTACTAGACAGAGGCACAGTATTCTAAACTTATTCTGTACATTTTTGTACCATTTCATGGGGTGGCAAAAGCCACATCACTATGGCTAGGCTTACAAATGCCCCAGGGCAGATAGCCTAGTACTATACTATGAAACTATGAAACTATGAATCGAACAAGAGAAACCTCTTGCTGTGAGGCAACAACGCTACTGCTGCAGCACTGCGCCATTGAAGATAAGAGTCTGTGATAACATGTACAACTATCAGCACCTTTGTGTTTGAACATAGTATTTAATTTGAAAAATCCATTCATTATCATCATCATCATCATCAGCCCCCTTTTTTCCCATTGTTTTCTACATGGGGGTCTGGGTATCGTGTTAACTGTCGCCAACTCTTGATTCAGTGCCACACTTCTGCCTTCTTCAACACTCATGCCTGACTATCGCAGATCTTCTTTCACACAATCCATCCACCTCTTTGCTGGATGTCCTCACTTCTTCTTACCTTCTTCCTGTCTGTCCCAAATCTTCCTCACCAGATTGTCTTCTGTTTTCTACACATGTGACCAAACCATTGTAATCTGTTCTCTTTGATCTTTTCTGCAATTGGAGCTACTTTGGCTTCTGCTCTTATGTCCTCATTTCTTCGTCTGTCCCACAGTGTGCATCCTACCACCTTTCTCAGGCACTTCATTTCCATCACCTCTAGCTTCTTCAACTGTTCTGCCTTTACTGCCCAGGTTTCTGTACCATACAGTAGTACTGGTCACACCACTGTCTTGTACACCTTACTTTTCAGCTTCATTGGCATTCTTCTGTCATAGATTACACCTGAAACTCTATGCCAGTTGGCTGCAGCCATTCTGATTCTAGCTTTGACCTCCTCTTTCAGACTACCCTTCTCCTTAGCTACCCCTCACAGATACTTGAAGCTGTTTACCTGTTCCACTATCTTCCCTTCTATCTCTATTCTCAGCTTCTTCTGATTTCTCCAATTTGCTGCCCTTATCACCATCTTATCTGTGCTTAGTTTCATCCCATGTGCCTTCAGATTTGCATTCCATTCTCCTATCCTTTGCTGGCTTTCTAACTCAGAGTCTGCCTGCACTGTTACATCATCTGCATACAGCAGCTTTATTGATCCCTCCACTCCAACCTGTTTGCTAATGTAGTCCTTCACCAGTATGAACAGCAGTGGGCTCAGAACTGAACCCTGATGTACACCCACTCCCACTGGGAACCCTTCTCTGAGGCCGAACACTGTTTTTACATGAGTGATTGGGTTCTTGTACATAGCCTGCACTAATTCTGCCAATGTTTCTGGGACTTCAAACCACTGCAGAACTGCCCAGATCAGCTTTTTGGGAACTGTTATATGCTTTCCCCAAGTCTAGGAATGCACAGTTGGACTCTCTCACCATCTCTAGCTTCTTCTCAAGTACCTGTCTCAATGCAAACATCAGGTCAGTTGTGCTGCATCCTGATCTGAATCCAAACTGCTCATCTCCCATCTTACATTCTACCACTCTGCGTATCCATTTATCAATCACTCTCTCCAGAACTTTCATGTAATGTGATATGAGTTTGATGCCACTGCACTGCCCATGGTTGTGGATGTCCCCTTTGTTCTTGTACACTGGCATGAGTATGCTTATTCTCCAGTCATCTGGGATATGCCTTTCTCTCCACACTACTATTAGTACTGTCAGGAGCCATTTCTCCCCTATCTCACCCAGCATCTTTATCATATCTGCTGTGACATCATCTGAGCCTGCTGCTTTCCCTGACTTCATCTTCCTTAGTGCTGTTCTTACTTCTTCTAAGCTGGGCTCCTCTTCTTCTCTCATTGAGGCTGTTTCTGGGCAGTACAGCTTCTGTGGGGTTTTCTTCATTCAGAAGCTGCTGGAAATGCTCCTTTCATCTGCCGGACTGGTGAGCAGGTTGTTGCCGGCATCCCTTATGAAGGGTGTCTGACTATCTTCTTTATCTTTCTGTCTTTGCCTTGCAGCCTAATATAGTTTCTTTCTAACCGTTACTGAGTCACTTTCCAGAAGCTGGTACAGTGCCTCTGATGCCCTATTCTTTGCTATTGCAACTTCTTTCTTAGATTCTTTGTTAGCCAACCAGTTTTCCTTCTTAGCCTGGTCAGTCTTTTCTACCTCCCACTTCTTCCTGCACTCTGTCTTTCTTTTGATGACTTCCTGGAATTCTGCATTCCACCACCAGCTTTCCTTCTGTACCTTATTTCCATACCTGGCTCTGCCACATATCTTTTCTGTAGTCCTAACACATGCTGTTTTTAGGCACTGCCATTCTTCTTCTTTAACTCCACCTATTTCCTCCACTTCTTGGGCTGCTAGAGCCCTGAGTAATTCGTTGAACTGTTGTACTTTCTCTCCAGTCACCTTCCAGGTCTTCAGCCTGGTCTGTGTTGACATCAGAGCCTTCTCTGACCACTTCCTGTAGCTGATTGTGGCAACAAGTGGTTTATGCTGTGGGCCAACTGTTTCACTGGGGATGCCTTTGCACTCACGGATTCTACCCCAGTGCCTTTTCCTTACTAGGAGAAAGTCTATCTGAGTTGCATGTTGGCTACTCTTGTATGTGATCTTGTGATTGTCTCTCTTTCTGAACCATGTATTGGCTACTATCAAGCCATTTGCCAGACAGAAGTCTAGAATGGCTTCTCCTCCTTTATTCCTGTTGCCCCACCCCAATATGTGCATTCAAGTCACCCATTATCAACACAATTCATGTTCTCCTGCTTTATCTAGTAGGTCCTGCAACTGCTGTCTGAATGCACTCTTTTCCTCACTACTGTGGGGCATAGGCTGAGATTATGAATACTGCCCTATCATTATACTGGAATCTGACTGCCATGAGTCTGTCATTAATTCTGATGATATCCCTTACTGCCTTCTGAAGCCTCTCTTCTACACCATTTCTACCATGCCCTCTACCTGAGAAATAGACTCTGTATCCCAAGCCAAGTGGCTTTGCTGCACTGCCATTTTAACACATCTCTTGGATACATAGGATGTCCAGCCTCCTCCATATCATCATGTCATCCACTTCCAAGCTGCATCCTGTCAGCCAACCTACATTAACCGTAGCAATTCTCAGTTCATGTTTGGCAGGTTGGTTGGTTTTACGTCCAGCTTTCGCTCAACAGAGCTATCCCAAGTAACCCAGGCTGGGCAACTAGACACCTGCCAGCCATTAGCTTACTGACCCAGGACTGCTGGGCTTTATGGTGGACACACACTGGCCAACAGGGGCACATATACCCCTCCCACCATTACTAAGGGTCCCTGGCATGGGTCAGAGTAGGCCAGGTCCTCAACCAACTTATCACTGGTAACCATTTTTGGCGACATTATTCAAGATGACCGAATCACCTAGAGCCATATTTTACACCTTAGAGTGGCTAACCCTGCCACAGCACGCAATCTATGATCCATGTTCTCCTATCTTGAGGATACTGCGCACCACAATAGATGCCCAAAGTGGTTGGTCTGTACAACTCTTCCCCCTATAGGGCACCATATAGAGTCTGTACTGCTGCCCAAAGCTCCATTCATTGGTGAGTTTGAGATGGAAACACTTATCATGTTTTTCGGACATGGGAGAAACCCCACGGAGACACAGGGAGAACATGCAAACTCCAAACAGGCATTGGTCAGAGGTCAGGATCGAACCTTGCACTTTGTGCATGGGAGGAGAAGACCTTAACCACTAAGCCATCTGGTCATCTTGCATTTCTGAAAACTCCATTACTAGCACAGAAGTCCAACAATAGTTCATTATTTTGGTTCAGATCAGGTAAGAAAATTTTCCTGCTGCCTTCCTGCAAGTATCTCCTTTACTGTTATAATGCAAATTGCAATCAGCCCAGAGAATGATAGAATCCATAGGTGATACAGTACTGTGCACAGAACCCAGAGTCTTTAAGTAAGCCATGCACTCTGAATAGCTGTTACATGAATGTGTACAAACAGCAGAGTTTTCATGTCTGCACCTAGCAGTCATATTGTAGTCAGTCTCTCACTTTTTGGTACAAACATAACTGAATTATGCCAAGTTAAGGACTTGTGACTACTCCATTCCAGGGTGGGTTCCAATATTTCTCTTCCAGGAAAGTTTTTTTAACGCTCCATCATGGAGGAATTCTAGATTACTATCTGACCCATCCTTCAGACCAGTTTGGTAGGTTCTTTATTTATTTAGCAATGATGATTGTAAACTTCCACAACAAGGGCTATTACACGGTATCATGGAATTAAAGACAGAAGAAAACAAAAATAAAAAAATGGCAGATAACAGTATGCTATTTAGTACAAACAGCTGGAAATGTTACAAAAATAAAAGCATATTTGGAACATTCAAAGTATATATTTATATTGTTAGAAGTTGATGACATGAGTTGCAAAGAAAAATAGAAACACACGATGAGAAAGATTTAAATATGCAATGCTGGTCAATTTTATTATGGGTTATTTATGCAAGAAATGTGGGTCATGCATTCCACTAATCTGGAGTCTTATCAGAGAAAGAAAGGGACATAAAGAAAAAAGTCCCCACATTTGACTCACTTAAATGAAAATCAAATATGGGAGCCCCAGTGAGCACTCAGCAATACCAAGCTGCATAAAGGAAGAAGTTTGGGTGGTAGCCACCACAGAACTGAGGACTGTTGACTGCTAACATTATCAACATGTTTGGCATATGATGGCTAAAGCTGGCAGTCATACTGTGATGTGTGGCTACAGCAAACCTGCTCATACTGTTGTACACTCTTTACAGGTGACAAAAGGAGACACAGATGGGGAAAGAAAGAGAGGTGAAGAAGAGGAAAATGTAAAGCTATGCAGGTCGGGCAGGTGGCCTAGCAAGAATTGAAGTCTGCTGGAATAGATGAGGTCAAGGCATATTACCGTAATTCATTTTGAAGAAAACAGTCAGGGAAATTGCTAGTTAGTGCAATACCTCAAAACTGTAGTTTAACCTTTCAGAAGTTTATTCTGAGTGATATCTGGCAGATAGCTGAGCCCAGAGTAACCTTGGAGTATTTGAATTTGATACTTGATCTGAATACCGTAAAAGTCAGCAATGCAGTAAAGTGATAATCTTAGACTTAAACCGTATGACCAGGCTGCATGCTTCTGATTTTGATCTCTTGTTGCCCCCTCCCTACCATTCGCCTCACAGACTATTCCTCAATGAACCAGTCAGGCATTTACTCAGGTCAGCAATATCAAGGCCAGAACAGAAAAGGACTGACCTGTAATGGTTACTGATGCTGGACGATATTTATGGAACACTGTTGATGAATACAGAGAAGAGCAAGGTCCTACAAAGGGACTATGGATGCTCTATATGCTTGAACATAGGAAGCCTTGTAACTCATCTTAAGATTTTGTAACACCAAAGGGGTCAAATTTTAAACTGTGCCAGATCCTACTTAATTAAAAAAAAACACTTTTAAAATTGTATTGTTTATCCAATACATTCTGAAGTTCATGACTGTTAAATGCCACAACTTTATCAAGAAAACTGTCAATTTAATTTATCTATAAAACTTTTTCTGAAACAGTATGCTATAATATCACCCTGGAGTAAGCAAACCCCGTGCATACAACACACATACATTCTAACCATGTATCTTATTATCTTGGTAGTCCCTACCTTTCTCATCATCATGAACTGCACATTATTGCTAATTCATACCTTCTGTTAACTGCAACATCTATCACACAAAGATAGCTTGTTTAAAGAAGGTAACAACTTACAAATTTAAACCTCTTGTTTTCCTTCTCTTTATTTAACTAAACATCCTCCACATCTTTTCTACTGTGACTAATTGTCTAATCCAGACGTGTCCAACCTGCGGCCCGCGGGCCGCATGCGGCCCTCAGAGCTCTTCCATGCGGCCCTCAACCTCTAACTGCAACATCGATGTACGCATGCCCCAAAACACTTTTTTTGTTTTGTTTTTTGCTCCTGTGACCTGTAATGCTAATGTCGGTGTACACATGCACCAAAGCACCCTTCTAGTTTTGTTTTTGAGCCAAAAAAGGGTCAGTGTGTTTACGCCATTATTTTGTGCCGAACAATTAGTGTGTGTGTGTGTGTGTGTGTGTGTGTGTGTGTGTGTTCTCGCTGAAGAGGGACTCATGTATAGATTTGCCGCTGTTGCCTTTGAAATGGACAGCACTTACCTGTGTTAATAGGTAAGTACAGAGTGAGTGAGTGCATGCATGAAAGCAGAATTGTGTGCGTGAAAGTAGAAGAAGAGTGTGTGTGTGTGTGTGTGTGTGTGTGTATGTGTGTATATGTGTGCATGACAGAGAGAGAGACGCATGCACAAAGAGGCTAGAAATGATCAGTCTACCTACTGAACACAAAAAAGTTAGCTCACAAATATATCGTACATTAAGAGTACACTTTCATTAAATTGCAGCTTTCCTGACAGGGACAGTGTTGTATTGAACATGAACTCGTACCTCTTAACTGTATAGATTTTCAAAGAATGTCTGCATTTTTGCCTCAACATCCAATTTTTGTCTTTTGCTTAGGAAATAAAAGTAGTCATCCAAGGTAATGCAGTTCCAGGGAGTAAGAATGAGACAGCGGCCTAGGGTTAATGGGTCAGTAGTGGACTGACTATGTGGGACTGTAGCATATAAAGTTGTATTGTTTTTTCAGACAAACAAAAAAGCACCTAATACTGTTTTTTCATTGGTGGGTTCTAAGCAGTGGTAGATTGGACAACAGTAAGCATAGCTTTGGCAGATAATCAATACTGGCAAATCAAGTGGGCAGAATGTCATTTTTTAAATGTTGGGGATTTTAGTGTGTATGTGTGCTTTTGTGTTGGGAGTGCTGCAACAGTAGATGATTATTAAAGACAGAGACTTACAGACTGTGGAGAATGTTTCTTTGTTTCAAAACCTGATACTTGGGTACGCATGCCACAAGTAGATTTTTTTAAGACATCGCTTCTTGCCATTTACAGTGGATGGATATTTACATTTAATGGACAATGCTAGCAGTACTAGCGTGGGCCTGTGGGGTTCTGAAGGATGCCAAGTCTGCTACTGCCAATGTCTTGTAAAGTGACCTGGAAATGGATATTGGGATGTTACTGAAAAAATATAGTAAGTGGGCTTAGAAATATAGTTTAATTAAACAAAGTGTACTTTCAATTTATAGGCTATAATTTAATTTATTTCAGGTAGTCCAGATACTGGTAGATTGTATACCATTAGACTTAATTAGGGAGAGCTGACATTCTGGGGAAACAAGCAGCCCTAGTTTCAGTGAAAGCTCTGTGGTTGGTTGCTTGCAGGTAGGAAGTTGCAGGATGTTGATGCAATCCGTTTTATTTATTATTTTTAATGCATTTGTCATTTCAAAGCATGGTTTTCTTTGATGCAAAAGAAGGCAGGACTGAATGAGCCATATAATGTTTAACTGACAATAATGGGATAGAAAGATTATAAGTGATGTATAATGTTTGCAGCTGCACTTGTTTCAATGGTGCCTGTGATGCATAACTATTTTTGGGCTCATGTCCCACTTCTATTTTTCGCTTTCTCCAGATTTCTTGCTCTAAGGTTGAGAGGTATGGCTCCATACTAAATCAGAAGTTGTATTTACCTTGGAAGACTTTTCGGCATAATTATGAAAAACAGAGCCTTTTTAATATCTCTGCTTATTTCCAATATAAACTGCAATGTAACCTTGCAAATAACCTTCTTATTAAACGACTTTACTTCTTTTGGAATTGACAGGTATGATTCATCTGTTCAGACATAAGCATAGAGTGCTAATGTGACTTTGATTTCTTGCAGCAGTCTGTGGTTTACATATCACAATAACTTTTCTGTGTTTCTGGGTGTGTAATCAATTTAACAGTTTTAAAGACGTTTTCCAAAAATAAATAAATATATAATAAATAAATAATCCTCTCTACATTTTGAGCTATTGACAAAGTCTGGGAATTTGTTTTTTTCAAAAGCGAAGGTCAGCATTACAGCTCAGTAAGTCTGTGAGTAACTTCTGCACAAATTAAAATGTATGAATGTCAAATGGCTTTAGATTGGAGGGAAGTTTATTTTTATTTATTTTATTTTACATTTGTTTACCAGAAAAGTCCAACTGGACGCAGGTCCATTTTCAGCAGCGGCCCAGGGAGAAAAGCTCCAAAAATAACACAAAACAATATAATACAATACATGAGAGAGACAGCAAATCATGGATGTAGCACTCATACAATATGGCAGAGATTACATTCTGGAACAGTGAGAATCACTGAGGTACAGAATAAACTTAAAAACAACATTTTTTTACAGTTATAATTACAGCAAGGCAAATATCAATGATTTAAGTTTTCAGGAGAAAGCTGTTTGTACATAGCTGAAGCTCTGAAACAATCTTTTGCTATAGATTAACCTGGGTTTGACACAAGTTTTATGTTTACACCAGTATGTAGCATTGGTTTTCTTATTGATTTACTTTTTGCCAAGCAGTTGTTTGTTGATTTATTGATGGTCATTTTTGTGGTGGGAAACTGCATGGAAGAATCCATCTCTATTATAATTTTTTTTTCAGATATTTTGACTTCCAGACAATTTCATTCAGTGAGTGGGTGTCATGTGATTACTGAAGTTACCTATTTTACAAGTAGGGCTTTGTGTGTGTGTGTGTGTGTGTGTGTGTGTGTGTGTGTGTGTGTGTGTGTGTGTGTGTGTGTGTGTGTAAGAGAGAGAGATTTAATATGTATACTGAATATAATTTTGCAAATGGAATTCTTAGTTAAACATGCCCCCCTTCTTAGGCAAGTAGACTTGAATAACCAATATTAGATCTTAGCCATCCAGCTGGGAATGGTTAGTATGTGGATTTTCCATCTGGTTTGATGAAGGCTATGCTACTTACCCAAGGACTACATTTATGGCTATCCATCCAGCCATCGTGTTGCTGAACTACATTGTTTGATAATGAGAGGAGCTTTTTACAGAAGTTGAAGGTTTTTGTGTCAAGAACCTGTCCATAAAAAGTGGCTTGTTTATGTTGCAGTGAAGGCTGTGGTCTTTGTAGTGAGTGTTTTAAGTATAACCAGTATTTCTGAGGTAGAGGAAATCTCTTAAGGCAGGATCTTTCTTAGCCTGGAAAGCAAGCCAGTGATGAAATGTATAGGGGCCAGTGAGAGACAGAGGAAAGCAAGAAGCTTTTTAGTCTGGATAACTAAGTGAACTTAGTCATTTGACCTTTTTTGTCAGAAATGATTGTAGTCTTTCTTTTGGCAGGGTGTTTTGTTGAGGCACAGGCCAAAAAGGGCATTGCACTCAATAATGGCTCTTGTAAAGAAAGAATACATGGATGTTATGACCTTCTTTTCCCTGGATGAGATACCCTTACTAATGAAGTGGGCCATGTAAAAAGCTTTCCTTACACCGGAGACAGGGTTGCTAGATTTCCAGCAACGCAGGTAGGGACAAAAAAAAAAAAAAAAAAAAAAAAAAAAAGGTCTTCGGCGGCAACTTCAGACCAAAAAAAAAAGAACTGAGCTCACTCTGTCTGCAATAAACACAGAGCTTCTCGTGTTTAATGCATTGCAGTTCCGCATTAAACACGAGAAGCTCCGTGTTTAGCGATTTTTGATTGGCCCGTATACCGGCATATGGGCCAATCAAAAATCGCTAAACACAGAGCTTCTCGTGTTTAATGCGGAACACGAGAAGCTCCGTGTTTAGCAATTTTTGACTGGCCCGTATGCCAGGTATACGGGTCAATCAAAAAAAAAAAAAAAAACAAACAAAGTGGAGGCTGGCCGGGATTTAAACCGGCAGGGCGGGACTCGGGATCAGGCTACTGATCTCGGGACAGTCCCTCCCAAATAGGGACATCTGGCAACCCTGACCGGAGACAACGTGGTGGTCAAAAGTCAGGTTTCTATCAACCTGGGTGCCCAAGTACCATACGACTTATTGCGTGCTTACAACATTGTTATTAATGTGATAATTTGTGGGGACATCACTCTCCTCAAATGGGATGATGATGCATTTTTTGGCATTCAGCTTGAGGCCATATTTCTGGCACCAGTTATTTGTTTGGGTGAGACTCTCTTGTAGCTTATTCAGAATTGTTTTATTAAGTCAGTAATGTGAATTCTTTACTTTATTGCAAATTTGTTGGGTTATTTTTGTGGATTTTAGTATTGTAGGACTGCTGATGTTGACATTTTACATAGTTGGACTGCTGGAATGTTTTTTCCAGTGAGAAATGCTAGTGCTGTAGTGAATATCTGTTTATTTGTAAAAAAAAAATATATATAGATAGATAGATAGATAGATAGATAGATAGATATATTAACTAAGATGCTAGAGTTAACTGTTAGATAAGAGAATTAGAATTAGAATGACAATTAGAATTTTAAAGCAAATATTAGGCATTTATTACATTTATTCATTGTTCAAATGCACCTACAGTACAGCCAGAAGGTCAACTGTGGTCTTCTGGAGCAACGAAAGAGTTAACTATATGATATATTTTATATGCAGACCCAAGACCACTTCTGTTCACTCAATGCGGCCCCAGCAAGCCAAAAGGTTGGACACCCCACTCTAATCAAATGTCAGAGCGGTCTCTCTGAGCATAACCCTCTGTACTAAGTGAACACTAGCTCAAATGTAACATGCCAAACCTTGATTCTTATAGCAGGGCATGACCTAGTCTTCTATACTTTTAGTTCCTCTCTCTTTCTCTCTCTCTCTCTCTCTCTCTTGCTCTCTCACACACACACACACACACACACACACACACACACACACACACACACACACACACACACACACACACACGGATACACCACCATCACTCTCAACTGTCCCTGACTTTACATAGAGAGCATGATTTTTGCCTCTTATACATTGTGAAGGCTGCCAGCTTAGCCAGATAGAATTTTATAGATAATTCTGTCATCTGTAAATATTAATGTAAACCACAGGCTTGTTGTCTTAAATGGTAAAAATACGAGTTACATGTGGAACTGAAAAAAATGTAACAACAGTACACTCTGCTGTAAGGAAGCTAAGTCAAGCATTTTATGACTGCCTTTGATCTAAAGTCGGCTCCAGCCTGTCTAGATGAAGACATTCTTTCTATTGTTTTAACCAAGAGTTAAACTGCTAGATTTAAACATGCAATTGTATTTGTATTGCTCTGCTTCCTGACCAGCTGCAAGATAACAAAAGGAGATGTTAAGAATGTAAATGTAGTTTCTGTTAGCCTGGGAACCCAGGGAAGTGTGAAGAATGATGTAATGGGAATCAGGAATGTGATTTTAAAAACAGAGAGAATCAGAGGGTATTAAGCATTTTTGTCTTGACTATCCAACTCATCAGCATTGTCTTGCTCTTTATGTAAGTTATTTTAGAAGTGTGTTTTCTCTTAGAAATAGCTAGAAACTAGAAAGATTATAAGTGTTTTTCTGTAATGTCAGAACTGTACTACTGGATTATTTTAAGTATTTCTCTGTGATCTATGAACTCTTGACTAGCACTGTGTAGTAAGAAATATTGCCTTGTGTTTTTATTATTTATTATTAAATATTTTAAAACCTTTCAACTGTGGCTGTTTTGTGTAGAGATAAGTTAAGCTCTAAGAGTGCATTGCATGTATCTAGGGATCCTGTACCAAGTCAATCTAATAAGCCTTGACTGTTTAGTTATACAACCAATTGGATAATAATATTGCACAGTAATAATTGGACACACTTTTAAGGGCCTTCGGGTAGCTGATAAATATTAGCTGGGTGGTGGCAGTGATTTCTACTGTATAGTCTGGGTAAAAGGGGCACAGCTGGAGAACCTGTGCCAGCCTTCCCCAGAAGTGTCTGTGTGGTTGTATAAACTCTTATCTCAAAGTGTGTCAGCTACTTGGGCAGGGACAGGAAGCACTGGTTGGACAGAGAGGGTGCTGGAAATGTTAGCTTGCCCAGCTGGATGAGATCTGGACCCCATAGCTGTGCCAGTGGGGATTGTTATTGGGGACCTGGAGAGCAAGACAGCGAACAGTCCCAGACTGACTGTGATCTCTGTGTGCTCTTAAGGGAAATTGCACTTTACTGTGTGTATTTGTTATCCTTTCCTCCTATATGAGACGCCCCTCACTGGTGTTAGTGGTGAGGATTGAGGCTCCTTGATTGCTGGCCAGGACACGAGCATCACATATTAATTGTTTGGCAGCGGTGGGATATCCGCATCCATATTAATTGGTTGGCAAATACTAATTGGCCTGTAGTGGTGTGGGTAGAGTGAATTCCTGTAGCTTTTGTACAGTAAGCTTTGAAGATGTTTTGTACACTAAATCAGCCATGCAGTGAATATTCAGAGTTCAGATCACAATTGTTTTATTTCTTTTGTTAGCTTAGTTAGTCAGGGTGAGCAGGCAGCATGTCAGCAGAGGAGTATGGAAAGCTGACAAAGGGTCAGCTGGTGGAGATATGCCAGGTTAGGGGACTAGTGCATGGAAAACTGACTAAGGCAGACCTGATTGCAGCCTTGGTTATAGCTGCATCAGAAAACAGCAAGCAGGAGGACAATCAGACTGGCAGTGGAGATATAATACCCTCGGAGAATGGACAGCTCAACCTTTCTGCAGAGGACTTAAAAATCCATCTGGAGCTAAAGAGACTTGAGTTGGAGGCCAGGCGTTTGGAGATAGAAGCAGCTGAGAGACTGAGGAGTCTACAGACTGAGAAGAATGAGAAACTGCTAAGCCTGGAAGCCATGGAAAAGGAGCGGCAGAGGAAGCATGAGTGGGAAATGCTGACTCTTCGCCAGAGTCATGGAGGTAATGGGGAAGGGAGTAACTTGGACCCCAGAAGCACAACAGGTCAGTAAATTTCTTCCGCAGTTTAAAGAGGGGGATAATTCTGACAGTTTCATTCATATGTTTGAGAGGGTATGCAAACAGTATGGTGTTGACCAAAGGCTTTGAGTATGGTTCCTGACCCCCTTACTCCATGGTAAAGCTGTAACTGTGTTGTCTAAAATGTCTGACGTTGCATGTTTTGATTATACTGCTGTTAAAAAGCATTTGTTAGAATTGCATAAGCTAATACCTAAAACGTATAGGAAAAAGTTTCATGAGCATAGACGCAAGGCAGATGAAAGTGTGTGTGAATATGTTGCTGAACTGGACACTTGTTTCCATAGGTGGGTGAGTGGATGTCAGGTCACCACTTTTGAAGGGCTGTCAGACCTTCTGGTGAGGGAACAAACCCTTAGCTACTTCAGATGAGTTGGGGAGGAAGGGAGACCTATACCTGGCAAGCAGGGCACCCGGCACAGGAAAGGGATACTCAGTACTGCTCATGGGTCTAAAGGAACTTAGGGTGGGCAGCACAGACTGCCCCAACAGAATCTACCAGTAGCAGGGGAAGCCACTAGTCCAGGTACATATCCAGGAGCTAGGGTTAAATGTTTTGAGTGCAACCAGTGGGGCCATGTGGCATACAGGTGTCCACAGAGGCAAGGTGGGGAATAAAAGGTGAGGGAGCCAGCAAGTGGGAAAGACACAATTCCAATAGTAGGTTGTTTTGGGACAACAGGGGTACCAAACTACCACCAGAGACTATATCCTATTGTAGTGAATGGCAAAGAGGCCATTGCCAAAAGAGACACAGCCTCTGATATAACCATTGTAAAGCCTGCAATGGTTACAGAGGAGCACTACTTGCCTGGGCAGTCTACTCCAGTCAGGGCTTTAGGAGGAATCCCATCCCAAATACCCTTGGCTAGGGTTCACCCTGACTGGGAGGGTGGAAAAGGAAGCCATCAAGTAGGTGTGTTTGAGGATATACCTGCATATGTCACGACAGGGAATGATTCTGATAGTGCAGTACCCTGTGCTTGTGCAGTTACACGCAGTCAGGCTTGGAGGCACGCAGGTAAGTCTGGTAGCTTGGGGGAGACTCAAACAGACTGCATACTTGCAGCCAGGACTGGTGTGGTGGTTACTTCAGGGAGGGAGCTACTCTGTAGCAGTGAGACTGAAGGTGAGCCACAGCTGCTTGTGGGTACTGACAGCCCCTTGAGCAGAGTGACTGCAAAAGTAGAGGTGAGTAATAGTATCCAGGCTGACAATGAGGCACCACTGTCAGAGGATGCCAGATGTCCTGTGGAAGGGGAGCTGGGAAGGGTTATAAGGAGAGAGTTGAGACAGGCTCAGCTCTCAGACCCTTCATTGCAAGACCTGAGGCAGGTAGCTAGGGAGGCACCTGATACTCAAGTAAATTGGGAATCTGTACAGTGGGACAAATGGTTACTATACAGAGTGGACCCCCGAGGGAGGGCTACAAGGTGAGAGAGTACAGCAGTTGGTAGTGCCTAGAGTCTACCATCTGGCGCTTCTAGCCATAGCCCATGATATTTCCTTTGCAGGTCATATGGGCATAAAATGTGCAAAGAGGCATATTATGCAGAACTCCTATTGGCCTGGAATTTCCAGAAATGTAACAGGGTACTGCAGGACCTGTGAAAAGTGCCAAAAGATAGGCAAAGCAGGAGACAAAGTGAGACTCCTTTGATGTATTTGCCTGTGATTGAGGAGCCATTTCAGAGGGTAGCTATGGGTATTGTGGGTCTTCTGAGTACCCCAAGTTCCACAGGGAAAAAGTGTATCCTAGTGGTAGTGGACTATGCTACAAGATACCCTGAGGCAGTGGGTTTGTCCTCCATTGAGGCAGAGAAGGTGGCAAATTATTTGTTAGAGATTTTCAGCAGGGTAGGTTTCCCATAAGAAATACTGACTGACAGAGGTGCCAGTTTCATGTCAGACCTACTGGCTTGTCTGCGGAAGTCCTGTGGGGTAAAGCACATGCAGACCACCCCCTACTATCCCCAGACTAAAGGTACTGTTGATAGTTTAAACTCTACAATCAAGTCTATGCTGTGGCATTTGCAGATCAGTTTAAGAGGGAGTGGGACAAATATTTGCCCCATCTGTTGCTTGCTTACAGAGAGGTTCCCCAGGAATCCACAGGTTTTTCACCTTTTGAGTTGCTGTATGGGCATATGGTGAGGTGTCCTCTAGATTTAATTTGAGATGAGTGGGAAGGTGAATGTGAGTCTCACAAGGAGTCTGTTGTAGCATACATCCTAAACCTCAGCACAAGGCTCAGGAACTGATGGGCTTGGCCCAGGAGAACCTGGCAGAAGCCCAACAACAGAAAAAGGTGTGGTATGACAGGAATGCTTGAGGTAGAGAGTATGCTGTGGGGCAGCAGGTAATGGTTCTCATTCCTGTCAGACACAACAAGCTGCAAACAGCTTGGGAGGGACCCTTCAAGGTGGTAAAAAAAGGTAAGTGATGTTAACTACATGGTGGAACTGCTAGGCAGAAGACAGGGGCACAAACTGTACCATGTTAACATGATGAAACCTTACCATGATAGGGAAGCCCTTGTGTTGAGCATTTGCAGTGAACTTCAGGAGGAGTCTGAGGGAGATCTGGGGACTGATCTCCTCAGTGAGGCTCAGGCTGACACCTCAGTGGAAGGGGTAGCAATATCCCAGCAGCTATCGCCTACCCAGGTTCAAGAAATCTGAGCAGTGCTGCAGGAATTTGCGGACAGGTTCACTAGGAGCATCCACCTGGGGCAGCACCAGGTGGATACAGGACCCCAAAGGCATATTAGGCAGGCCCCTTACACAGTGCCTGAGAGAGTCAAACAGACTCTGAGGAAGGAGGTACAGCAGATGTTGGAACTAGGGGTGATTCAAGAGCCCAATAGTCCCTGGGTCTCCCCAGTGGTGCTGGTGCCAAAGAAGGATGGCAGCACCAGGTTCTATGTGGACTACAGGAAATTAAATAGTCACACAGAGTCAGATGCTTATCCCATGCCTAGGGCAGATGAGGTCCTAGAGTAGCTGGGTAGGGCTAAGTATCTTACAACCATTGATCTTACCAAGGGTTACTGGCAGGAGCCCTTGACTCCCAGTGTTAGAGAGAAGTCAGCCTTTGTGACTCCTTTTGGCTTGTATGAATTCACCAAGATGCCTTTCGGGATGAAAAATGCCCCAATGACTTTCCAGAGGCTGATAGATCATATCTTAGCAATAGCAGGAGGGTTTGCCCTTGCTCACCTAGATGATATTGCCATCTACAGCCATTCCTGGCCAGAGCACCTTCAGCATGTCAGGGAGATGCTGGGCAGACTACAGAGGCCAGGGTTGACCATTAAGCCGAGCAAATGTCAGGTGGGTATGGCAGAAGTCTCCTTCCTAGGACATAGAGTGGAGAGTGGAAAGATAAGGCCAGAACCTGCCAAAGTGGAAGGCATTCAGGTATGGCCTGCACCTGTTACTAAAAAGCAGGTGAGGGCATTTTTAGGGACAGCAATGTACTACACAAAGTTTGCCCCCAGTTATAGTACCATAGCTGCTCCCCTCACAGACCTGACAAGGAAGAACAGGCCAGGTAAGGTAGTGTGGATCCCAGCATGTGAGCAGAAATTCCAGAAGCTTAAAGAAGCTTTGGGAGGACCCTCTGTGTTAGCCAGTCCAGATTACAGCAAATAATTTATTGTGCAGGTGGATGCTTTGAACCATGGGGTGGGAGCTGTACTTAGCCAGATTTCTTAAAAGGGAGAAGAGCACCCAGTGGTTTATCTCAGTCATAGGCTCCAACCCAGGGAGGAATGCTATGCAGCTGTAGAAAAGGAATGTCTATCCATAGTGTGGGCACTGCAGAAACTTTAGCCTTATCTGTATGGCAGGAAATTCACTGTTATGACAAATCACAACCCCCTAACATGGTTAAACAGAGCCAGCCAGCAAAATGCCAAGTTGCTAAGTATGGAACCTGGGGTTGCAAGCGTATGATATGTCAGTGCAGCACTGCAGTGGGATTAGCAATGCCAATGCAGATGGGCTCTCAAGACACGGAATGGGGTAAGGTATACTCAGACAGACCTAACCCTCTCAAGCAGTGTTTCTCAAGGGTCACTTGAAAAATTATCTTGAGTTTTCTGGGGTGGGGGAGAAATGTAAAGGCTGCCAGCCTAGCCAGATAGAATTTTATAGATAATTCTGTCATCTGTAAATATTATGCTTGTTGTCTTAAATGGTAAAAATACAAGTTACATGTGGAACTGAAAAAATGTAATAACAGTACACTCTGCTGTAAGGAAGCGAAGTCAAGCATTTTAGGACAGCCTTTGATCTAAAGTTGGCTCCAGCCTGTCTAGATGAAGACACTCTTTCTATTGTTTTAGCCAAGAGTTAAACTGCTAGATTTAAACATGCAAACATATTTGTATTACTCTGCTTCCTGACCAGCAGCAAGATAACAAAAGGAGATGTTAAGAATGTAAATGTAGTTTCTATTAGCCTGGGAACCCAGGGAAGTGTGAAGAATGATGTAATAGGAACCAGGAATGTGATTTTAGAAGCAGAGAGAATCAGAGGGTATTAAGCATTTTTGTCTCGACAATCCAACTCATCAGCATTGTCTTGCTCTTTATGCAAGTTATTTTAAAAGTGTGTTTTCTCTTAGAAACAGCTAGAAACTAGAAAGATTAGACTAAGTGTTTTTCTGTGATGTCAGAACTGTACTACTGAATTATTTTAAGTATTTCTCTGGGATCTCTGAACTCTTGACTAACACTGTGTAGTAAGAAGTATTGTCTTGTGTTTTTATTATTTATTATTAAATATTTTAAAACCTTTCAACTGCGGCTGTTTTGTGTAGAGATAAGTTAAGCTCTAATAGTACATTGCATGTATCTAGGGATCCTGTACCAAGTCACTCTAATAAGCCTTGACTGTTTAGTTATACTACCAATTGGATAATAATATTGCATAGTAATAACTGGACACACTTTTAAGGGCCTTTGGGTAGCTGATAAATATTAGCTGGGCGGTGGCAGTGATTTCTACTGTATAGTCTGGGTAAAAGGGGCACAGCTGGAGAACCTGTGCCAGCCTTCCCCAGACGTGTCTGTGTGGTTGTATAAACTCTTATCTCAAAGTGTGTGTGTGTGTGTATGTGTGTGTGTGTGTGTGTGTGTGTGTGTGTGTGTGTGTGTGTGTGTGTGTGTGTGTGTGTGTGCGTGTGTGTGTGTGTCAGCTACTTGGGCAGTGACATGAAGCACTGGTTGGATAGAGAGGGTGCTGGAGATTTTAACTTGCCCAGCTGACTGAGATCTGGACCCTATAGCTGGTGCCAATGGGGAGTCTTATTGGGGACCTGGAGAGCAAGGGAGCGACCAGCCCCGGACTGACTGTGATCTCTGTGTGCTCTTAAGGGAATTGCACTTTACTGTGTGTATTTGTTATCCTTTCCTCCTATATGAGATGCCCCTCACTGGTGTTAGTGGTGAGTATTGAGGCTCCTTGATTGCTGGGCCAGGGCACGGGCATCACATACATGCCCTGTCCCTCATAACTCATGGACCCTTACATTCAGTCAATAATGCCAGGCATTAAAGATTTTGTACATTGCAGTTTAAAAAATACAAAATAATGTAAGCTCTCCTGACTCATTGTAGGGAACTAAAGCTCTGTATTGACAACAAGCTGTTTTCTGTGTCAAGGGTGCAGGATATCAACCCCCCCCCATTTGTTTTGCAGTAACTTTAGGTAATATTTTAAGAGTATCTCTGTGCAGAGGGTTGAAACTCTGTCACAAAGGTTTTTTTTGTGTGTGTGTGTGTGTGTGTGTGTGTCTGTGTGTTTGTGTGTGTTTGTGTGTCTGTGCGTATGCATGTATGCATGCTGACTGTAGAGGGTACAAAGCTTTTTTTCCTGCTCTGGGTGGTGCTGCGGTAGCGTTGTCGCCTCACAGTAAGACGTTGTCCGGTTTGATTCTCAGCTAAAGCGTTTTCTGCGTGGAGACATGCGTGAATGGGCATATCTTCGTTGAAGGTTGTGCGTCAGGCCTTGCAAGCCGGTATGTAAAAATCAACTGCCAATAATTAGTGGATCGGACTTCTGCTGTGGCGACCCCTAACCTGGAAAATCCGAAAGACACAAACAAAATTGTGGGTGACAATAATAATTTAAATCCATGTTGTCTAGTGTTCCTCTACACATAGGTCTATTGTGCTGCAATACTGTTGTTCTATTAACTTTTTAAGTATCTCAGGCAACTATTACTTCCCCTCCCCCCTTATACCGTTTGTGCTGTAAAACTGATGTTCTATTAATTTTTTTTAGATATCCCTTGTGTCTGGTGTTCTCTCCAATATTTCAGTAATTGCTTGTTAGTCTTGGGAGTTTAGAGGTATCACAGACCCCCCCCACCCACCACACATATTCGCACATTCATGCAAATGCACACACTCACTCACACACACACACACACACACACACACACACACACACACACACACACACACACACACATACACACACACACACAACACACACATTCACCTGAATCCATTCACAGATGAAATGACACACATACACATACCTCCCTACCACTTTCAGTCTGCTAACCCCCCCAGGAATTTACTTCTAAAGCAATCTCACCCACTGGAAGCAATGGGTGAGTGCAAACCTTTGGCTGAGCTAATTAACTTAGCCAACAGACCTAGCACCCAAACAATTCTCTGATTCCCTTGTCTGCATAAAAGCCTTACTGCAGAAATTTCTGGGAAAGCACATGGTTAATTAGTAAAGGCTGTTCTCCCAAAATGCCTGTCTAACAATATCTATGGCCAGAGATATGGCCCACAGTTGTGATCCTACAGATCATACAGGGTCACTTTGGTGGGCCTCTCTCTATATCAGAAAGTGCCACTGCAAGCAATAGCAGCTTTTCTAAATCAAGCCCTCTGTCTACAAATTCAGCATCTTTTTCACAAAAATCAGCTACTGTACCATGCTGTGTCCTTTCAGACAATTAAATATTATTTCATTTAGTTGTTAACTTGGTAAGTGAATCTGCCTTCCTCAGACCATTTTCAGATTTGACCTACACTGGAAGGACAAGAGTTGTACACCATTATTTATAGTCAATTAACCTGCATGTTTTAAGAAGAAAACATAGTAAACCAATGCAGACAAAAATGATAACATGGATATATCACACAGGTAGTTTGTGGACATTGGAACTTAATCCTGGACAGGAGCTGGTATGCAAAAGACCTTAACCTCTGAGTCTCTATAATACATCTGTCGTATCTGTACTTTTCATGCCCCCCTTTCTTTAAGGATATAAATATTTAATTACCTTTAGTCTCACTCTCTCTGTCTTTTGTCTTAAAGAACAGATCATGTGCAAAGTTTGCTACTATCCTTAAAAATGTGGTCATCCCATTTCCTTCCAAAGATACTGTGAGAACTGACCACTAGATGGAAGTCTTTCTGTTTATATAGCTGGATTTCTACTGTCAATGGCCCACCTTTTAGGTTCATAGGTTCATAGGTTCATACTAGGCTATCTGCCCGAGGGCATTTACAAGCCTAGCCCATCGTTTTGTGGCTTAGGCCACCCCTTTAGTATGGGGAACTATACCCATTATTTTTCTGTGCCTCTGTCGAGCAGTGACACTGAGGTAATCCCTGGGGTATATCTGCGATCTCCCATCCATTGGTCAAGATTTCTCTTGAACAAGGCCAGCGAGGTGCTCTGCCTCACATGTACCGGGATTTTGTTCCACAGCATAGGGAGTCTTTGGGTGATGAATCTATCCCTCCAGCACGTCCTATTAATAGCCGTGTCAAGGTTTAAGTCTCCCGCCCTGGTGGCTCTGATGGATCTAGATTTTTTGAGGTGAAGCATATTCATCAAATCTGGGTTTGACATGGCCTTGTATGTTAGGCAAAGGTCACCTCTGAGCAAGCGGTGGCGACTGAATAGAGCTGGAGTTCTTTCAGTCGGGCAGCATAGGACAGATTTTTGAGACCCTTCATCCTTTTGGTGAGGAACTTTTGTGGCCTCTCCAGCTGCTGCAAGTGTCGGGTCAGATACATTCCGAATGGGGCATTGTACTCAATCATTGGTCTGATGAGTGATGAGTAAAGGGAGACTATGACCTCCCTTGATCTAGATGAGAATCCCTTCATGATAAGGTGGGCAATGTAGAAGGTCTTCCTAACTACTTTAGCTACATGGGTGTCGAATGACAGACTACTATCAACCTGGGTCCCCAGGTCCCTGATAACTTCTTCTGTGCTCAGTGGATTGCCACCTATTTGGTAGCTAGGGGTAACCTTGTTTTTCCCGAAGGGTATGACTATGCATTTTTGGCATTTAACTTTAGGCCGTGGCTCTGGCACCAGTTATCCGTTTCTGTGAGACCCTTCTGAAGGATATCTGTGTCAGATGTGTTTTCTACTATGGCCCAGTTTGCAGTCATCTGCAAACTTTGTCAGCCATAACCCTCCTGTGTTTGCTTGTACTTGGAAAAGTAGATGCCAAACAAGAGTGGGCCCAGGACTGAGCCCTGTGGGACACCACTTGTGACAGGCTTTGAGTCTGACATGGCGCCAGCAGCTCTGACCCTGTGGGTTCTGTCACTCAGCCAGTTTGCAACCCATCTTGTGATGTATGGGTTGACATTTAAGCTGATGAGTTTTTCAATGATACCCGAATGGGGTATTGTATCGAAGGCCTTAGCCAGATCGAGGTAGGCTGTATGGACTGCCTTTCCCTCATCAATGGCTTTGGTGACTGTTTCAAAAGTCAACCAAGTTTAAAAGGCATGATCTGCCTTTGACAAAGCCAAACTGGGTTGGATCCAAAGTCTGCAAATTCCTATGTCTTTATTTATGAGGTCCATTATGATCCTCTCCATGGCTTTGCAGATAAGGCTTGTCAAGCTAATGGGCGGTAATTTCCAGGGTCGGTGGAGGCACCGCCTTTGTGAAGTGGTACCACAGTTGCAGTGCGCCACTCCTGGAGTGCGTATCCAGAGGTAAGACTTTGATTAAACAGCTGTCCTAGCTGTGGGTTTAATTCCTCATTGAGTTCATGGAGCACACAGCCGGGGACACCATCAGGTCCCATGGATGCTGTGTTTTTGCTTTGGAGAGCAGTTCTCACTTGGGCGCTGGAGATGTTTGGGGGCTGCAATCGTTTGGTATAGATATCTCTCCTTTTGGGGAGGGGAGAAGTTTGCACTGAACCTGTCAGCCAGTATGTTGGCAATGTCTGTAGGATCAGTAATCTTCACATCATTTTGAACTAGCTCTGAGCATATCTGGGAGTTTCCTCCCAGGTTTCTAACATAGCTAAAGAAGGCCTTATGATTGTCTTTTGAGTCTTTAGCTATTTTTCTCTCGAAATTTGCTTTGGATGATTTTATGAGAGCTCTTAGTTTTTTACTTATAGTGATCAAGGGTGTCTTACCTTTTAAGGATTTTGCTCTATCTTGTAGTAGCTTCCTCCTTTTGTTGTAGAGTTTGCTTATGGCTGGGGTCCACCAGACTGGATGCTTGCCTTTGGTACAAAGAGTCTTTGTTTTGCTTGGGATTGCCTTATCCATGCAGTCCTGCAGGTGCTGGTAGAAGGCATTTGTAAGTGATTCAGCGGCTTGAGTACTGTTTTCCCGCTCGGGGCCTTAAAGGAGACCACACTAGTCTTTAGAAGTGTGAAGTCGGCTTTTGAGAAGTTCTTTACTGTGGTCTTTTTATTTCAGGTGGGGTGGGATGAGGACCTCCAGCGAGATTAGTTTGTGGTCTGATCTCACCAGTGAGGGGTACACCTCCGGTGTTGAACATTGTGCTCCCATGTTCGTGATGATGAGATCAAGTATGTTATCTCCTCTTGTGGGGATGGTGACTAGTTGTTCCATGGCATTTGAGTTTATGAATTCCAGGAACTTTTGGGCTAGGGTGTTTGGGCTTGAGTAGTGTTCCCAGTCTATATTAGGGTAATTGAAGTCACCTAGTATGATGGTGTTTGGTGATACATTTATCCCCTCTAGTGTTTTCAGGAAGGCCATGTGAGGTTCCTGAGTTTGTGAGGTTGGCCTGTAACATGCTACAATTTGCAGAGCAGTCTTGCCTATGGTTAATTGCACCTGGATGGTCTCCGATGCATCGTGCGTTGCCACCAGTCTTGAGGTGTGGGTGTCCTTGATGAATATGGATACCCCCCCCTCCTTTCTTGGTATTGTCCAGATTTTGGGGCGGAGCATGATATGAGGTAAAACCTGATAGCGCGGGGTGCTCTCAGGAGCCTTGAACCAGGTTTCTGTCACAGCACAGACATCGATGTTCTCCATACTGAGAAGGGCCTCGAGTGCGTGCATTTTGAGATTTAGACTTCTGGCATTGAGCAGCATTACCCTTAGTTTTTTTCCTTTGTGTTCTAGGGTGGTATGTTTAGAATTTGAGCCTTGCCTAAAAAGGCACTATGGGGTGGCAAGAGCCTTTGCCAATATCCGGAATCCCAGGGTGACAGGTGCAAGCCGTCCCTTGCGAAGCAGCGTGGCTTGTCCAGCATGTCATCCCAGGCAGACAGACACTGGATCCCCTTTGAATGACACCAGTGTTTAAGCCAATTGTTAAAGCTGATCATCTTATCTCTGTATTGTGGCATCATTCTTGGTGAAGGTAGGATACTGCTCAAGGTCAGGGTCATACCTGTCTGGGCTACATAATCAGAGAGCTCCTCAATGTCTCTTTTCATGTAGTCCAAGGAGGTGCGTCTCAGGTCGTTTACACCAGCGTGGACAATGACTGAATCATATTTGTACCTGCTGTTGAGAGACCTGAGTGCTTGCGTTATGTGGCGGATTCTAGCGCCCGACAGGCAGCTTACTGTGACCTTCTCCTTACTCAGTCTGGTGAGCGGGACGTCAGTGTGTCTGACTATGGAGTCACCAATGACTAGTGTGTCTGGCATTGTGTTTGGCCTTAAGGGCTGTGACTGTTTGACACTCTGACTGTGAGGTCTATGTGTTGCAGGTGTTGTGTTCTGAGGTGGTGGTTGTTTGGGTGTCTGCTTTGGTGGCCTCTGCTGTTTTGGTAGATTTTTGATCAGAGCCTCCGAGTATGTCTTTGTGTGTTTATGTGTATGATTTGAGGTTGTAATGGTAATATGTGAGACTGGGTCTATAGTGTGTGTGGTAACCTTCTCCTCCTGACTGGTCTTGCCAGTCCTATGTTGAGAGAGCTCAGCCTCCAGTTTGGCCGTGTAGTTGCATCTCGCATGTATTTGTGTTTTGTGGGAGGAGGAGAGGGTTGTCTGTGTACATGAGGCAATTGTAACATTGCCTCAATATTCCCAGGTTCACCAGCTGAGCAGGAGAGGACACTAGCAACTGATCCCTCGACATGCTAGAAGGAATAGACAAAAAACTTTAAAAAGATTCCGGGGGCGTGGGTGACCGAGAAATGGGGGTTGCCTTTTTTGGGGTACTATCTATGACAAGAGTGCCGTATCAAGGTAATAAGTACTGTAGGAGCAAGTGCTACGTTTAACAGATAGAGAATAGTCTACTTGGAGTCAAGTAGAGATGATCTTTTTAATTATAGGATCGCTGATTAGATCAGTAGTATAGTTCGAGGAAGGTAGTTTTAAGGGAAAATTTGAAGAGTGGACTTTAGGTAGCCCGAATAGTTTAAACCTGCTTAACCGGAGCTGCCCTAGTGTGCAACAGTAGCAACTCTCGGGCTAAATCGCGCTAAAGCGTGCTTTATAGCAGGGGGCCGGATAAGACAGGAAATGACCCAAATTGGCCAACAAACCACAAGTCACTGCCCTAAACCACTCCTCCGAGGACAAATGAAGGAGTTATGGAAATGACCCCTAGTGGCCAATAAAACTACAGTTTCAAGTCAGTAACCACCTCTCCGGGGGGCAGGGAAGCTGCTCAATGTTAGTCACTCCCACTGATAAACACAGAGACCTTCCTTCAGCCCAAGCAAAAATGGCCTCACAGAAACTTTCAAACAGTTCAGGAACAGCAAGCCTGTAACTGAACTTTTTTAACTCTCAGAAAAGTGGGAAAAAGCAAGATTTTTTTTTTTGTTTTTGTTTTTTACAGAGATAGCAGAGGTTCACAAGTAATATCAAGTTATAACAGTGCAGTAAATGACCCCACACAAGAGTGCTAGGTCAAGGACAGAAAATATGCAAGTTTTAAGAAAAAAACGATTTAAAATTAAGTGCAAACAGGAAATTCAGCAAACAGCTTTTGGTTGTGCTCTAAATACAGCTACTAATACAGAAATCACGTTTAACAAGCCAGAAAATGCTCAAGCTAGGCAGCTATGCAGAAAAACTTAGCAAATAAACAGAGAAAAAATACTTAAAATCTCAAAAGTGGCTCCGTTCTTCTCTCAGCGTTTTTTCCTCTTGGAGGGTGCTTCACCAACAGCCAACAAGCCTGAAAAGACGCTCAAACCACGAGGCAACTAGGTTTTAAGAGAGGAAGATGAAGGAGTTATGGAAATGACCCCTAGTGGCCAATAAAACTACAGTTTCAAGTCAGTAACCACCTCTCCGGGGGCAGGGAAGCTGCTCAATGTTAGTCACTCCCACTGATAAACACAGAGACCTTCCTTCAGCCCAAGCAAAAATGGCCTCACAGAAACTTTCAAACAGTTCAGGAACAGCAAGCCTGTAACTGAACTTTTTTAACTCTCAGAAAAGTGGGAAAAAGCAAGATTTTTTTTTTGTTTTGTTTTTACAGAGATAGCAGAGGTTCACAAGTAATATCAAGTTATAACAGTGCAGTAAATGACCCCACACAAGAGTGCTAGGTCAAGGACAGAAAATATGCAAGTTTTAAGAAAAAACGATTTAAAATTAAGTGCAAACAGGAAATTCAGCAAACAGCTTTTGGTTGTGCTCTAAATACAGCTACTAATACAGAAATCAAGTTTAACAAGCCAGAAAATGCTCAAGCTAGGCAGCTATGCAGAAAAACTTAGCAAATAAACAGAGAAAAAATACTTAAAATCTCAAAAGTGGCTCCCTTCTTCTCTCAGCGTTTTTCCTCTTGGAGGGTGCTTCACCAACAGCCAACAAGCCTGAAAAGACGCTCAAACCACGAGGCAACTAGGTTTTAAGAGAGGAAGATGAAGGAGTTATGGAAATGACCCCTAGTGGCCAATAAAACTACAGTTTCAAGTCAGTAACCACCTCTCCGGGGGCAGGGAAGCTGCTCAATGTTAGTCACTCCCACTGATAAACACAGAGACCTTCCTTCAGCCCAAGCAAAATGGCCTCACAGAAACTTTCAAACAGTTCAGGAACAGCAAGCCTGTAACTGAACATTTTTAACTCTCAGAAAAGTGGGAAAAAACAAGATTTTTTTTTGTTTTTGTTTTTTACAGAGATAGCAGAGGTTCACAAGTAATATCAAGTTATAACAGTGCAGTAAATGACCCCACACAAGAGTGCTAGGTCAAGGACAGAAAATATGCAAGTTTTAAGAAAAAACGATTTAAAATTAAGTGCAAACAGGAATTTCAGCAAACAGCTTTTGGTTGTGCTCTAAATACAGCTACTAATACAGAAATCAAGTTTAACAAGCCAGAAAATGCTCAAGCTAGGCAGCTATGCAGAAAAACTTAGCAAATAAACAGAGAAAAATACTTAAAATCTCAAAAGTGGCTCCCTTCTTCTCTCAGCGTTTTTTCCTCTTGGAGGGTGCTTCACCAACAGCCAACAAGCCTGAAAAGATGCTCAAACCACGAGGCAACTAGGTTTTAAGAGAGGAAGATGAAGGAGTTATGGAAATGACCCTAGTGGCCAATAAAACTACAGTTTCAAGTCAGTAACCACCTCTCCGGGGCAGGGAAGCTGCTCAATGTTAGTCACAGACACTGATACACACAGAGACCTACCTTCAGCACAAGCTAACATGGACTCACAGAAACTTACAAACAGTTCCGGAACAGCAAGCCTGTAACTGAACTTTAAACTCTCAGAAAAGTGGGAAAAAGCAAGATTTTTTTTTTGTTTTTGTTTTTTACAGAGATAGCAGAGGTTCACAAGTAATATCAAGTTATAACAGTGCAGTAAATGACCCCACACAAGAGTGCTAGGTCAAGGACAGAAAATATGCAAGTTTTAAGAAAAAACGATTTAAAATTAAGTGCAAACAGGAAATTCAGCAAACAGCTTTTGGTTGTGCTCTAAATACAGCTACTAATACAGAAATCAAGTTTAACAAGCCAGAAAATGCTCAAGCTAGGCAGCTATGCAGAAAAACTTAGCAAATAAACAGAGAAAAATACTTAAAATCTCAAAAGTGGCTCCCTTCTTCTCTCAGCGTTTTTCCTCTTGGAGGGTGCTTCACCAACAGCCAACAAGCCTGAAAAGACGCTCAAACCACGAGGCAACTAGGTTTTAAGAGAGGAAGATGAAGGAGTTATGGAAATGACCCCTAGTGGCCAATAAAACTACAGTTTCAAGTCAGTAACCACCTCTCCGGGGCAGGGAAGCTGCTCAATGTTAGTCACTCCCACTGATAAACACAGAGACCTTCCTTCAGCCCAAGCAAAAATGGCCTCACAGAAACTTTCAAACAGTTCAGGAACAGCAAGCCTGTAACTGAACTTTTTTAACTCTCAGAAAAGTGGGAAAAAGCAAGATTTTTTTTTGTTTTTGTTTTTACAGAGATAGCAGAGGTTCACAAGTAATATCAAGTTATAACAGTGCAGTAAATGACCCCACACAAGAGTGCTAGGTCAAGGACAGAAAATATGCAAGTTTTAAGAAAAAACGATTTAAAATTAAGTGCAAACAGGAAATTCAGCAAACAGCTTTTGGTTGTGCTCTAAATACAGCTACTAATACAGAAATCAAGTTTAACAAGCCAGAAAATGCTCAAGCTAGGCAGCTATGCAGAAAAACTTAGCAAATAAACAGAGAAAAATACTTAAAATCTCAAAAGTGGCTCCTTCTTCTCTCAGCGTTTTTCCTCTTGGAGGGTGCTTCACCAACAGCCAACAAGCCTGAAAAGACGCTCAAACCACGAGGCAACTAGGTTTTAAGAGAGGAAGATGAAGGAGTTATGGAAATGACCCCTAGTGGCCAATAAAACTACAGTTTCAAGTCAGTAACCACCTCTCCGGGGCAGGGAAGCTGCTCAATGTTAGTCACTCCCACTGATAAACACAGAGACCTTCCTTCAGCCCAAGCAAAAATGGCCTCACAGAAACTTTCAAACAGTTCAGGAACAGCAAGCCTGTAACTGAACTTTTTTAACTCTCAGAAAAGTGGGAAAAAGCAAGATTTTTTTTTTGTTTTTGTTTTTACAGAGATAGCAGAGGTTCACAAGTAATATCAAGTTATAACAGTGCAGTAAATGACCCCACACAAGAGTGCTAGGTCAAGGACAGAAAATATGCAAGTTTTAAGAAAAAAACGATTTAAAATTAAGTGCAAACAGGAATTTCAGCAAACAGCTTTTGGTTGTGCTCTAAATACAGCTACTAATACAGAAATCAAGTTTAACAAGCCAGAAAATGCTCAAGCTAGGCAGCTATGCAGAAAAACTTAGCAAATAAACAGAGAAAAAATACTTAAAATCTCTGCCAGCCTTTGTACCTGTAGTACACCTACCTTCATATGCCCTCTTTTCTTACAGCCACTTATCTTTCAGAAGCTAGTGTAGCTGTTGTTTTTAATATAATGATTTGACTGCAGACTGTATGCCCACAAGCTGAATATCAAGAACTACCCAGTCATCTTCCAGCCTGCCCTGTACCCGTCTAGTTTAAGAAAATAAAGAAGTAAAAGGTTTTCTCATCAGTTTAATCTTTTTAAATTATAGTTGTTAATTACTTTGTGCAGAAAAAAAATACGATGATTGAAAGTCCTACCACTTTATTCTAAAGTACACTGTACTGAATCCTGTTATCTGACTACATCTGCCATTTGTTTCTGCCACATTTTATTGTGCTGACTGAAGCAAATAAGGAATCAGGTTACCTGCTTGACCAGATTTAACAGCAATTATTTGGTGTTGGACTGTCTCCAAAGGAAACACACAGATAGATGCATTCTCTCTGTACATGGCTGTAGGGTGCTCAGATCAGGAAAAATACCTTTTAAAAAATACCAGTTAAACGAGCCCCTCAGTAGCATATATGGTGCGTTATTTTTGTAAGACTGTAAAATTATTGTTCTTAAAATGTTTTTGTAATACTTTGGAGCTTTTCTCATGGGTCCTCAACTGAAAATGTTCACCTAACCAGCTGGACTTTCCCAGTAATAAAATGTCAGTAAATAAATAATGTGGCCATTCAATATTTTCATCTCAATCTTTTGTTGTTCGACCATATGTACGTTCGATCCACTGAAGTGCACCCACTGACTGATATACGGGTGCAATGGTGGTAGTACTGTAGGTGATGGACTGTGTGGCAAAGTGAGATCTTAGCCCTGGAAGTAACATGAGAGTCATTCCATGTCCTCTTTTTCAATTAGGGTCATAAGCTTTGTTTGACTAGTGACTGACATAAGAATGCAGTTACAAGAGCTGGAAATTAGGTTTGTTCATAGAGTTACTGGAATCATCATCTATTGTAGAGTAAGGAGCTCAGTAATCAGGGATCATCTCATGGAGCAGACACTGCTCTTCCACATTTTAGGAGTTATCGGATGCTGTTTGCTTATCTGGCAGTATCGTGCTACTAGAAAAAGGCCAAAGGGCAGACTAAGAAATATCGGAAAGGTTACATCTGTCGCCGTGCCTAGAAATGCCTGGAGATCCCATAGGATCATCTGGGGAATGTTATTGGAGATGGAAAAGTCTATCCTACTTAGCTCAATGCTAGCAAAACTCTTTTAAGGCTAAGCAATAAAAGTGACTGCAGTAGATGAATGCGTACAAGCTGATGCACCTCATAGGGAACACCATACTGGTGACACTACAGCCACAGAGCATATCATGTGGTTTTGATAAGCCCTGTCATCTGTCTCCTGATATTATCTGTAACAGTACTGCCAGCATTCACCACTAACCCACCATGTGGATCCAGTTTGCTGTGTATTTTTATGATCTTCATTTAAGTAATTTGCATTATCCACAAAGAGTAACAGGTGGCATTATACATCACTAGCAATGATTATGACTGCATCAGCATACATGGGAAAACTCACACTGCAACAAGATTACATGACACGTCTGTGATAAAACTGTTACAGCAAAACTACTATGACATTTGTCTTAAACATTAACATTTTAAAACAAGCCAGATACTGTATGCAGACCTTGTATAGCAATTAAAACAGTTTATATTCAAACCAGCTATAGGAGAAGACTAGAGAAACAGAACTATAGTTTCCATCCATCCACCCTCAACTCCTTTTCCCATTTTACACATGGGGTCAGGGTGTCACTTCCACAGTGACAATCATCTTGAGCCAAGGTTTACACTGCCGGATGGCTAGCCCTGCCACGGTAGTTCATTTGCATGACTCACTCGTGCACACACTCTCACCTACGGCCAGTTTAGCATGTCTTTAGAATGTATACATACAATAATACTTACCATTCTTCTTTTTTGCTCCAGAAAAGCGTTATAATCCAAAAACATAATTCCAGAAAAGAGCAACATGAATGAGAGCCTGGATCCAATTTCACAGCTTACAAATTTTGCATACAGACTATTGCTCATATTAAATATTTTGCTCTCATTAAATTATTACATTTCACTTTCTTTATGGTGGAATCTGTGGTGATGTCTTACACTGCCATTCTGGCCTTGCATTAATTTGCATACACCATTGCAGTAATTGCTGAGCTCATAAAAGTTACAAAACAAACAACTTGCAAACTGCAAATGCGATCTACAGTTACAACTCACAGTGACTAACAACCTAGGCTAGTTAAAAATAATGCCCTGGTCTTCAAAGTATAACATTGGAGGAGCAGAAATTTGAAAATTTGTTGGCTAAACCAGCAAGCCAGCACTGATTAAAAAAGGTACTTGTTAGACTGACTGCATTTGTTTTATTCCAGCTCTATTTGACACACAAAACAAGAACAAACTGCCCAATACACAACAGACCTTGAGGTTATATGACCTTGGAGTTGATTAAGTACACTGGTGCAGTAGACAAAGCTCCCTTGATTGGGAGTGTGAAGGGAATTGCCCTGGAATTAAAAGATTTGTCTTTTTCAAGCCTGTAACCTGAATCACATTCGAATAATCTGGTACTGAATAAAACAAATTAATTGTTTCATGGCCAAAAATAAATAAATACACGAATAAGTAGAATAACATCTCATAGTGCAGGCTAAGGCCTCACTGGACAAAAGCAAACAGAAAACCAAAGCCATAAAATGACCGATGTTCAAATGAAACTAGTTCAACAGATGGTTTCATTTTTTTCTAGGGTGTAGTTTGTAATAGTGGATTTAAGATAAACATTCTCCAAAAGAAAATATGAAAACATAGATCTTAAGACTCACAGCTGAAGACATACTTAGGCCTTCTTCAGGACTCTAAAAGCATCAGTTAAGAAACAATTTGCTTAGGCCTATGTCTGCCTAGAAAAAGACACAATGCCCTCAATTCAGTAAAACCGGAAGAAAACAATTGCCAAGTCAGATTATTTCCCTATTCATATTTCTCTGGTTAAAAAAAACAAAAACTACATGCAACAGTTTGTCAGGATCTTAGCATACCCTTTGCCGAAACAGCTGTATTCACTTCATCTGTATACTACTGCCACCTACACTGCTGCCTAGCCTCTGCTGGATGATAGGCAAATGGCAAAACTGGTTACCCATTTCCCAAAACACTTCACTACTATGCCCTTTCAAATACAAATTTCCAAGTATATTAATCACAAGGAATGCACATTATATAGTCTACTGACGTGTCGGCCAAGGAGCAAAGGGGTGTACCTCATCTCAGAGAATGAGACTAATGAAGCTCCCCTGCATCATAAGCATGCAAATAGCTCTAAAAGTAGCATTTGTCTAAATGGGAATCATACCTCGCAACTGTATAGATTTTCACAGAATGTACATCCAGATTTTTGCCTCATATTTATGGTCTGTTTTTCATAAAACTATGATTTTCTGGCAAATTAGTGGCATATCATTAAAGACTGAAGTTAGAAAATTATGACAAACATTTAAGCTTCAGACTTCATACCCCTTAGAAAATTAATGTTAATGCAAAACCTGTTATTCTATCAACTTTCTAAATTGGTAAGAGCAATATTTAAAATTGCCCCTATTTTTGGGGCTTTGCCCCACTTTTACTTATGGCTTTTAAAGATTTCTTGCTATAAGAGGTTGATAGGTATGATGGGAGTGTATGTTAAACATGGATGAATATTCATATGTTGGGCTAAGATTTGATTTAGTACTATGACAGCATACCAAAATGGAGAAAATGTATACAGTTACAGACAAAGAGTTAACAGACATCCTGAAGATCATAGCTATGTGTGGGCCACTACGATAAAGCCCTTTTCGCCACATAACCCTAAACTTTCCAGAACATCTTCTACACTACAGATCCAATTATGCACAGCATTTCATTAACACAAATTTGTAATCTGGATTATGTCATCATAAATCTTGACAGCAAATTTTCTATAAGAAGAAGTTTTGAACTTGGATATTAACAAAACTTAAAAAGTGAGACAATTTTAGACCAGGAAAGGAAACGCAGGAAAAAATACATTATTTTTAAATGTCTTCATGCTGATGGTACCAAACACTGAGAGAAGGTAAAGTGTTAATCCCAAACATAAAGCAAGCAGATGTATGTGTGGAAAGTGGATTGCTAAAATAAAAACAAACAGAAGAAGCACGTTCAGAGTTACATTGTCTATATACAATAAATAACCTGCTAGAAAAAGATTTCATACTGCAGTCACTGTGCAAACATTTAGGTAGAGGTAATGGTGCAAGTAGGACAGTGAGTGACTCCAGTGTTACGTACTCTGTGTTTTTATACTACTTCTATTTTTAGCAATGCCTAGCCTGCTGGTTCTTCTATCCAATCCGATTCCAAGACATAAGGAAAAGGACTCTGACCTTTCACTGTCTAACTAGATTTAAATAACAGCTGTCCTTGACAGAGTGAAACAAGAGACATAAGCAATTCCTTCATCAGTTAGCCACCAATAGGATACGATCTTGGTGGAAGTATCAGTTAAAGAGCTAGATGTTGTTACTGTATAACAGAGCTTTACTAAAGTGCTTTTACTGACAGAGAAGTATGTTACTGTTTACATTTAATGACCTGCTACAGAAATGCTAGATCACGAGTTCTTTCAAAAGCTAAAGCCAATAAAGTGCACATCCTATTTAGTGTAATACTAATCACAAATTAACTGACTTAAGTAAACATACACTACAACAGTTATCCACACTAGGTAATATAAAAAAGAAAAGAAAACACATACATTCATTCTCCTAACAAGACAGCCTTGGAATTATACGTACTTTCTAGCAAAAGTAGCAACCATTTCAGACTACAGTAGCTAACAGAATCCACAGTATAACAAAAGCTTTTCAGTATTACCAAAAATATTTGACACAGAAAAAGAACACTGTATCTAGTACATTATCCATGTGCTTAGTTAATAATTCTGAGTCAGTTTAAATGTAGTATTTATATAAACAGCATGAGGACTGCCACACAGCAAGCTTCCATGCAGGAGTCTTTAAAGGCAGGCTCCCCAGGTATGTGTACATGAGGGGAGAGTCAAACATTTTACAAAGGATAGTGGCTTTGCTAAATTCAGAAGTCTTATCAAGAAGATGGGTGATTTAGAAGCTTTAACCATTTGGAGAATGCTGCTACTTGTAATCCTACTAATAAATGGAGGATCCTTTTTTTGCAGAGTGGGCAAGTCTTCCTGTACCTCCCAATGTAGGGAGCAAGCCCCCTACACTCCTT
Organism: Protopterus annectens; assembly: GCF_019279795.1. Taxonomy (NCBI): domain Eukaryota; kingdom Metazoa; phylum Chordata; order Ceratodontiformes; family Protopteridae; genus Protopterus; species Protopterus annectens. The sequence goes on along the minus strand of NC_056729.1, from coordinate 1,099,501,872 downwards.
GGACTTATATACATCAACTCAGAGATCACCATACCTTGGAGAAAAGGGAATATTCTAAGAAACTGCAGTGTCAGAATTGGTATATGTAAACCCATTTTTTTCCATTCAATCTCCATTTTACAGGATTTGCTCATTCATGTCCTGACATTTCCTACAGTTGCCAAACGTGGTTCATTGTGGCAGAAGGATTAAAGAAAAAGCCTATTGCTGTTTTTACTGGTAGGAAATTGATAGGGATTTTGTCATTATTCCCTCGGGTGTTTAATGACTCAGCATTTTTTTAAATATTATGAGGGACAATGAGTAGATGCTTCGTTGGTAATGGCTGATAACAAAGACTTCTATATGTTTATTCCACATAGAAGTGGCTGACACATGTTTGTAGATAATTGACCATTACTTGCTAAGTTTCAGGTCACTGACATCAAATTTTTTTTCTTTTTTGATGGAGAATTTTTTAAACAGACACGAGTTTCCTGTGGGTGCAGCTTGTGCCCCCATGTTTGCTATCTTAGTTTGATGAAAGTCAGAAAGGAATTTTGTTTTTGATTCTAGATTTCTCAAAGTTTAGTTAGATTACTTGGATGAGATTTTTATTCTATGGACTAGTTCGGAATCTGATTTGATGGAATTCTATGATTACTTGAATTCCACAACTATTTTTATATACATTTTACTCAGATCATCAATTCTCTAGCTGTATTATTATAAAAGAATAGTGCTGAACATAGATTTGAGCCATCTACCTATTGGAAGGCTATCTAATAAGTATTTGGATTTTTCTAATAATCACCAACATTATGTGAAGAAGAGCTCAGTTAAAGAACAGGTTTGTCTGTGTCTTTTGGCTTTTCCCGGTTAGGGGTCGCCACAGCAGAACTCTGGTCTGCTAGTGATTGGCAGTAGATTTTTACGTACTGGCTTGCCGGGCCTAACGCACAACCTTCAATGAAGGAACACCCATTCACGCATGTCGCTACACAGAAGACGCTCTAACTGAGAATCGAACGGGCAACATCTAACTGTGAGGCGACAACCCTACCGCAGCACCACCATCGCAGCTAGTTAAAGGACAGGTAATTAGGGTTTTAAGATTAGTAACTGACAGAAAATGTTTTGTGAATAATGTGACTTATTTAAGGCTGATGTTACAAAATAGAAATTATACAATGACTGGCCATTAGTATTCAAAAACGAGCATGCTGATTGGTTAGCCCAACCAGCATGCCCATTGTAAATCTGAGAATATACCAACGGAAAAAGGTCCAATCACCCAGACTTTTTTCCATTATTACATCTCATAACTTTTTTACTTTTCTTTCTTTTTTTAATGAAATTAGAAAATGGACGACTCAAACGAATGAGGGAGATGGTGCAGAGAAAAATAAAAGGATATTTAGGTACATTCTGCAAAACTAAAGAAACTTACCTGATTATCCTTTTATTTTGTCTGTCCCAGCTCTCCTGAATGTTAAAAGTCTCCTGGTTTCTTTTTTTCCTTTTGAATAAAAAAAAAAAAACAAAAAAAAAAACAACGAAGATCTTTTCTCTATTCCTTCCTTTTCACAGCACTGATGTACTGTGTGAGCATGGGAACCCAAGTCCCATAAGTATGTACAGTACATCAGACAAACCCCCAGGATACCAGAAAAACACAGAAGGGCATGACAGAGGTATTATACAAAGGCATTATTTAAGAAAAGTAAGTATTTATTTCCTTAAATAATGCCATTGTATAACAGCAATAACCAACTCCGTGGTATGGTATATTAAAGATTTACCCATGGTTGGCTTTATTTAAGCACTCAGGCTTCGCCTTCATGATTAAACCACACCAACCATGGATAAATCTTCAATGTACCACACAAACATCATCAGTTACTGCTTAAGTATCCTATAGTTTTTATAGAACAGATTATTAATGAGGTAGTTAATAATCTAATAGGTTTCAACCAATTTTATAGGGACCTATTTTATTAAATAATATTTCAAAAGAGAATAATTTTGTAAAGACCATGGTGTTAAGTCCAAGTACTGATACTAAAAGCATCAATAACATTATGGCTAGACAATGGAAATCAGACTTTAACAGTGGGGAATTTTTGATCAAGGTTGGTGACAAATCTAGATTGATATTTAAGGCAGTAAATAACATGAATCCATTTTACAAAATTATGGAAACAAAACAGTGAAAGGGGAGAAATGGTGAAATGCAGATGCTGGTAAGTGCTTTAAGTTTATGAAGGCCCTAATATTACTTGGCCAGTATGGTAGAGGTTATTCTTGACCTGGAACATGTAACTGTACCACCTGTGGTATAGTACATTTACTGAAGTGTGTATTACATTAGAAAGAAAGAAAGAACACAGCTTATGAACATTATTTCACAATGTCTAAAAACGATGCCAATAACATATCATACAAACATTCATTACATTGTAATAATTTAAAAAAATGTATTGGAGAAAGTCAATATGGATCTCAGAGGTGGATAATGGAAAAACACTTTGGAATTTTATTGAATAAGTCTGGCAGATTAGAGTAAATGCAGGTGTGTTTAGTTGGGATGCATGATTCCATTCCATCTATGTTAATAGTGTCTTGTAGCTTAAATGTACAAAACTCTAATTATTTTATAATGTAAGAAATCATGTGGTATTTGATACATTATTTTATTTTTGTATAATAATATTTATTTAATATGAAGAAGTTCAAGGCTTGGCAGAGGAAAGCATTAAATAAATTCCTGTGTTTTGTCTCGTAAGGCATTGGTTGTTTTATTTTGTTATCCTATGGAATCTATCACCTTTCTGCTAGTCATCCAAATTTATATTCTTTATAAATAACTCAGAACATGCCCTTATTCTCTTTAAATCTAACTCAAGCATAAAACCATCAGCTTTGTAAATTTACCAGAAGGAAGTATAAAACTATAAATTATATACTTACAAAAATAAAGGGCAACATTATCCTTAATGGCCCAATATGTCTATGTAATGTACTATCAATGTGTTTTGTGTTATTAGTATCACCTGCTTTCATTACCACATTCTGCTAAGACATACACAGAAATTCTGAAATGGTTGCTACAACCTCAAACCTTTGCAGTTCAGAAACCGTCCCATTTTTAGTGGGAACATCAGCACGGAAGGCTGTCTTGTTAACCATGACAGAAGCTAATGAGGCACGCGATGAGAGTGATTAATGCTAAGTAGCCATGTGTACTCTCCTGGAAATGCCTGTGGCTACCAATTTACTCTGTTGAGAGAGTCACAGAATCACTCAGCTACATGAACTACTACTGTCAGCAGAAAAATGTAACAACATCAAAACACAGAAGTCACCCACTGGCTTCAGTGAAAGAAGTCATGATTGACTGATTGATTGATTGATTGATTGATTGATTGATTGATTGATTGATTGATTTACATCATTTATGTATTGACATTTGTTTACCAGGAAAGTCCACTGGGCAAGAGAACCCATTTTCAGTGGAGGCCTGGGGAGAAAACAGTAGATGAGATATAGAACAACTTCAAGATACAAGAAAATAATCACAAAGCAAACTTAGCAATATACAATAATTTTAAAGGCTGCCAAACAAATGATATGTACAGATGAGTATAGATGAAACATAACAACTAGTATAAGTTACAAAACTGGAAGAGTAATTGAGTTATTAAACACAGTTAAGCGGTATATACAAGGGATTTTGTGAGACTGGTTAGTAAAAGGATGGGAAGAGGGGCAGTGAGGGGTAATGTGGAAAAGATGGATAGAAGAGTGAAAGTTTAGCATGATTTATTTTGGTAGTGAATTAGGATGAGTTTGTGGAGGGGAGGGATGTAGGATAAAGTGTGAGTAAATTTAGAGTGATACAGATAAGTTCAGTGAAATTCAGTGGAGACATGGCGTTGGGGGGTGTTAGTTTGCATATTTGTATGGGAGTGTGTGCATGTGAGTGTGTGTGTGTGTGTGTGTGTGTGTGTGTGTGTGTGTGTGTGTGTGTGTGTGTGTGTGTGTGTGTGTGTGTTTGGTTATTACAGTAGCAGGGTTAGGTACGGAATTTAGTGTGTGCATGTGTGTTTGTGTGTGTGTGTGTGTGTGTGTGTGTGTGTGTATGTGTGTGTGTGTGTATGTGCGCGCGCATGTGTGTGGCTGGGTGTTGGAACTGGTGTATGAGTAAATGGGTATGTCCATGAGTTTAATCGAGTGTGGATTGTTTAATGTTCAATGGAAATGTGTGTGTGCATGTGTGTGTGAATGAGTACATATGTGTGTGTGTGTGGGAGGGGTGCCTTTACCAATGTAATGCCCAAAATGCAATCCAGAGACGTGTGCAGTTAATGAGGTTTTTCTCATTGCAACATAAGCTGTTTCTGAATCATTTTTCATGGATCTCATAAACTGACCTATCTGTGCCAGGAAATTTAGCTGTGCTGTAGTGATTTTTTGAATCCCTCGGGGCACATATCCTGGTAAATAAATTTGGTGGATTCACAGAATCATTACATAGCAATCAGAAATTACCCTAGACATAAAAACATCAAGATTAAACAAAGTACTGGATCTGCTTACTTTACATAATAGACCTACCAGATCTAACAAAAAACAAAACTATGAAAATTATGGCAAATGTATGTAGAGTACCACCTGAAATTAACAAACAATGCACAATGACCTGGTACCATGCTACAAACTGAACATTTTCAACTCACTTTATTAGAGACTTTTTCCAGATCTAAATATAGATTCAACGTCTGCTCAGCTATGAAAAAGTATTCTTTACTTCCCACTTCTAATTCATTAATGTCTGTTCTTTCAGTTGATAAAAAGAATGATCTTCATCACCATTAATTTTATTAATCTCACTGTTTCAATGTTTATTTCATTTGAAAGCATACATTTTTCATCTGTCTGTCTTTGTACTTCCAGACCACAAGCCATTTTGTCAGCTTCAGTCTTTCTTCCCTTTTGTTCTTACAGAAATGTTCTTTAATCCTTTCAAGTTCAACTTAGATTACTTCTTGGCCTGCCCCTGTCTCTTTTATTCTACCTTCTCTGTTGGAAAAGTATGTCATTTTTCTGAAAACAGTTTTGTGACAGAACAATGCTATCATTCCCTGTAATCTGTGTGTCACATAACAAAGCATTGTCCTTCTTAGTATATATTCTCTTTGCATTGCAGGAATTAATACATTTCCTTTTTCTTCCTAGTTACTTGTGGTGAACTTCTCCCTTCCTTTCTATCTTTCTAGTTTCTTCTGCATGTTCTGAATCCTTAGAGTGCCAACTACTTGCATCCTGAATTCCATGGTTGTCATCAGTAGCATCATGCATAACAGGGTGAGTGATCTTTACTGGCAGAGGACACTTCCTTTCCTAAATGTATTCTGGTTGCACTTTCACTAGTATTACTTATCTCATCAGCCCAGTCATTAATATATACAACTTTGTTTATATCACATTATCGAAAGATGAAAATAGCAAACGCTATTTCACTGGCCCCAAAACATCTAAACATGAAAATATCGAACATTCAGAACAGCAAATTTTTTCCCATGAAAAAATGTTGCTGCTTCGAAACATATACACACAACACAAACACATCAAACAAACAGCAACCACACACATACACTTAAATTCTTACATCTAACGCTACAGTAAACTAAACATACACTATCTACCCACTTACCTTAACCCAAACCCTAACCCTAAGGTCTGTCACTATCACACACTCACCTAACCCGCGCCCTAACCTTAACTCACTTAAACCGCCCCTAACCCTAAAGTCTGTCACTATCGCACACACGCCTAACCCAGGCCCTAACCCTAACTCACTTAACCCACCCCTAATCCTAACGTACAAACAATCGCACACTTACCTGAACCTAACCCGTAACTTTCCACCACACTGCTAAAAATAGCGAAGCCACAGAAATGGCCAACTGAATTCTTTCCCGAGGAAAGAATTTGCTGTTCTGCAGCTTCGCTATTCTTAACGTTCGCTGAATAGTGTTCGATATCAGAACATTCTAAGTTTTAATATTTCGATGTTCTGATATAGACCCTATACAACAATGGCTGCATGGTCATTCAGTGGTAGCAAGCTGTATAGCCATGTATAACACTCTTCTCTGATTCTCACACTGAATTTTGTGCTTCAAATTACTTTGCAAAGGTTTTCCATTTCTTTTCACATGACTGTGGATTGATGTAGTTGAAATCTTAATCACTTAGTCCTTCTGAACCCTGTTCATAGTTTCACTGTCTAGTTGCCCTTAAGACGACATGGAATTCAAAACAGTACAACCAGGTCCATGGCTCTGTTTTTATGAATTAGAGCTAATGTTGTGCCTGCATTTTTATTTTTAACTATCTACTGACTGATTTTTGAAAATTAGTCTGAGTAAGAGTTCTCTTCTTCAGGCAGTCTCACCACTCCTCTTGGGATTCTTTTATGAAATTTCAGTAGCACTCTAAAATGGCTCTTCAAAATTCACTAGCACTAACGAATGAAAAATCTTATTTTACTGAAGAAATTCTCAAAAATCAAATCGGCAGCTGTATGGATTTATCCAGAAAGCTCTCTGGGTCTTCACTAGTTTACATCCTTAAAAATGTATGACTGTATATTGCATAATATAACAAAGGTAATTAATTCCTATTGATTCAGTGGGTGCTTCTCCTTATGAGTTGCACAGTACTCCAAAAGTATTCTGTGCCCTGTGACTTCACACCTGCACTGGACAAGTACATGCTATGCTAGTGCATAGTACTGTAAAGGTATGCTGTGCCCAGTGATTTCACAACTGCACTGGACAAGTTCATAGGTTCATAGGTTCATAGGTTCATACTAGGCTATCTGCCCGAGGGCATTTATAAGCCTAGCCCATAGTTTTGTGGCTTACGCCACCCCTTTAGTTTGGAGAAACTATGCCCATTATTTTGCTGTGCCTCTGTCGAGCAGTGACACTGAGGTAACCCCTGGGGTGTATCTGCGATCTCCCATCCATTGGTCAAGATTCCTCTTGAACAAGGCCAGCGAGGTGCTCTGCCTCACATAAACCGGGATTTTGTTCCACAGCATAGGAGTCTTTGGGTGATGAATCTATCCCTCCAGCACGCCCTATTGATAACCGTGTCGAGGTTTAAGTCTCCCACCCTTGTGGCTCTGAGGGATCTAGATTTTTGAGATGAAGCATGTTCATCAAATCTGGGTTTGACATGGCCTTGTATGTCAGGCATAGGTCACCTCTGAGCAAGCGGTAAGCAACTGAATATAACTGGAGTTCTTTCAGTCGGGCAGCATAAGACAGATTTTTGAGACCCTTTATCCTTTTGGTGAGGAACTTTTGTGGCCTCTCCAGCTGCTGCAAGTGTCGGGTCAAATACATTCCGAATGGGGCATTGTACTCGATCATTGGTCTGATGAGTGATGAGTATAGGGAGACTATGACTTCCCTTGATCTAGATGTGAATCCCTTCATGATAAGGTGGGCAATGTAGAAGGTCTTCCTAACTACTTTAGCAATATGAGTGTCGAATGAAAGGCTACTGTCAACCTGGGTTCCCAGGTCCCTAATAACTTCTTCTGTGTTCAGGGGATTGCCACCTATATGGTAGCTAGGGGTAACCTTATTTTTCCCGAAGGGTATGACTATGCATTTCTTGGCATTTAACTTTAGGCCATGGCTCTGGTACCAGTTATCCATTTCTGTGAGACCCTTCTGAAGGATATCTGTATTGGATGTGTTTTCAACTACGGCGCCCAGTTTGCAGTCATCTGCAAACTTTGTCAGCCATAACCCTCCTGTGTTTGCTTGTACTTCAGAAAAGTAGATGCCAAACAAGAGTGGGCCCAGGACTGAGCCCTGTGGGACACCACTTGTGACAGGCTTTGAGTCTGACATGGCGCCAGCAACTCTGACCCTGTGGGTTCTGTCACTCAGCCAGTTTGCAACCCATCTTGTAATGTATGGGTTTACATTTAAGTTGATGAGTTTTTCAATGATACCTGAGTGAGGTACTGTATCAAAAGCCTTCACCAGGTCTAGGTAGGCTGTATGGACTGCCTTTCCCTCGTCAATGGCCTTGGTGACTGTTTCGAAAAAGTCAACCAAGTTTAAAAGGCATGATCTGCCTTTGACAAAGCCAAACTGGGTTGGATCCAAAGTCTGCAAGTTCCCTATGTCTTTATTTATGAGATCCATTATGATCCTCTCCATGGCTTTGCAGATAAGGCTTGTCAAGCTAATGGGACGGTAATTTCCAGGGTCGGTGGAGGCACCGCCTTTTTCCAGGGTCGGTGGAGGCAAGTGTACATACTATGGTAATGCATAGTGCACCAAAGGTATGCTGTCCCCAGTGACATCATACCTGCCCTGGACAAGTATATACCATGCTAATGCATAGTGCTCCAAAGGTATGCTGTGTCCAGTGACTTCACACCTGCACTGGAAAAGTATATATTATGGTAATGCATAGTGCTCCAGTGACATCACACCTGCACTGGACAAGTATATACCATGCTAATGCATAGTGCACCAAAGCTATGCTGTCCCCAGTGACTTCACACCTGCCCTGGACAAGTATATACTATGCTAATGCACAGTGCACCAAAGCTATGCTGTCCCCAGTGACTTCATACCTACACTGGACAAATATATGCTATGCTAATGTATAGCGCTCCAAATGTATGCTGTGCCCAGTGACTTCACACCTGCACTGGACAAGTATATATTATGCCAATGCTTAGTGCTATAAAGATATGCTGTGCCTAATGACTTCACATCTGCACTGGACAAGTATGCACTATGCTAATGCATAGTGCTCCAAATGTATGCTGTGCCCAGTGACATCACACTTGCACTGGACAAGTATATACTATGCAAGTGCACAGTAGTCCAAAGGTATGCTGTGCCCAGTGACTTCACATCTGCACTGGACAAGTACATACTATGCTAATGCACAGTGCTCCAAAGGTATGCTGTGCCCAGTGACTTCACATCTGCACTGGACAAGTACATACTATGCTAATGCACAGTGCTCCAAAGGTATGCTGTGCCCAGTGACTTCACAACTGCACTGGACAAGTACATACTATGCTAATGCACAGTGCTCCAAAGGTATGCTGTGCCCAGTGACTTCACATCTGCACTGGACAAGTACATACTATGCTAATGCACAGTGCTCCAAAGGTATGCTGTGCCCAGTGACTTCACAACTGCACTGGACAAGTACATACTATGCTAATGCACAGTGCTCCAAAGGTATGCTGTGCCCAGTGACTTCACAACTGCACTGGACAAGTACATACTATGCTAATGCACAGTGCTCCAAAGGTATGCTGTGCCCAGTGACTTCACAACTGCACTGGACAAGTACATACTATGCTAATGCACAGTGCTCCAAAGGTATGCTGTGCCCAGTGACTTCACAACTGCACTGGACAAGTACATACTATGCTAATGCACAGTGCTCCAAAGGTATGCTGTGCCCAGTGACTTCACATCTGCACTGGACAAGTATGGACTATGCTAATGCACAGTGCTCCAAAGGTATGCTGTGCCCAGTGACTTCACATCTGCACTGGACAAGTATGGACTATGCTAATGCACAGTGCTCCAAAGGTATGCTGTGCTCAGTAATTTCATACCTGCACTGGACAAGTATATATTATGCTAAAATGCAACTGAAGGTTCACAAGTGTACTGATTAATTAAGCTCAGCTGAACTTGAAAGATGAATCATGACAGCCCCATATGCAAGTTGCAGGAGACAGAAAATGACTGACTCACTTTCCTATCCAGAAAAATAAATAAATAAATTCCACCAACAATAAAAACACAGGAGAAGCATCCAAAATGAAGCATATTTCCTTCTCTATCTTGTACAGAAAGATGGGAAACACTCTATTATTTTGTGAGCACTACTTTAAATACTCTCAAGTTTTCAATCCTTTTTTGGTCCCTTTACCTTGTGAACATGTATCAAACTTTATTATCCACTGAATATTTTGTTCCCTATCCCACTTTTATTCTTTGTGAGAGCAATCACCAAAGGCCTGAAGGCCTGGTGATAACCATCCTTCTGTGTAGTCGTTTTTTTTTTTTGTTTGTTTTTTTTTTTTGTGGTTTCAAATGAATATGCTAATCTCCCAAATCAGACCATATGTAATACAAGCATTGCTATCCTTAAAAACTGTTATACTTGATCTGGTTCTGATTTGCATGTAGTAACAGCATGCAGGCTGCAGTGATCAAGGGTGTGCCAAGTATGTCACTTTCATTTATCACCCTATCTCCTCCATCAGATGTTGCCCTTGAAAAAACATTGATACCCAGACAAGAGAGAAGGTCATCACCCTCTTAATCCTATTTCCCCTGGTCTAGCACTTCATCTCCAGGCTTGCTAACCAATACCCGAATGTTGGTCCTGCAGTCTGTCACCTTGCCAATGTACTAGCAGAATGAAATTATTGTAACTGTTTTTTTTTTATTTTATTTTATTTGCCATTTCTTCATAGTATACTTTTTATACAATGAAGTCTAATACAGTATATGCTGCATAATTGTAAAGCAATAGTAATACGAATGAGACAGTATTTTGCTTGGAAAATTGCATTTTCTGCATCATTATACAAATATTAATGGTACAAATAAGTGAATCTGTGATGAATGAAAGTAAAGTTAGTTTTGTACAGTTAACTCTATTAGCCTGTTTTGTTATCCAAATAAGAAATGTTTCTATACTATTTTTGAAAAAGTAATAAATACAGCTGTACCAGCTGACCATACACCGTCTTATGACTGGAAGGAGTGGGTTGCTTGTGGTTTTGTTTTCAACACTTAAAACAGTTGTATATTCTGTTGCTCAATGGAGATTTCTGTAAAGCATTTACTTCTGTTAGCTTTAATGTAAATGCATGCAGCTATAACATGTTTGTAAAAGGACCACTTGCACCTCAAGCTGTAAAATAATTTATCTTTGTAATAATTTTGCTAGTTCTTTCTCTGTTTGGTGCTTTTGTTAATAATGTTGCCTTAGGCAGGTGATGCAGTGCCAAACATCACTGCAGTAAATTATGTAAGTATGAACACTAAACAGTAGCAGCTGCCGTCACTTTCATCTAATAAATAATGTAAGGAATACAGGAAACTACCAAATTCATGTTACATGACAAATGATCTAGCTCAAGTGATCAAATTATTAAAAGAAAAATGTGGTATTAGTAGCCATGAATTTTAAACAGTGATATGTTAAAAAGAGTGCAGATTTTCTAACAGTCTATGTAAAGTAAGGGGTCCCCTTCAGTTTGCCAACATTCCAGAATGCTGACAACCATATGGCCGACACCATATGGTCAACATTCAGAATGCCGACAATGCAGAACTGGCATCTCACTATAGTGTGGAATGAAAAGATTTCCATTTTATTTATTTATTTTACATTTGTTGACTGGGCTGGTCCAACTGGATATATGTCCATTTTCAGTGGAGGCCCAGGGAGAAAAGCTCCGCATATCAGAATAGTATTACAGAAACACAGGTACAATAGCAAGTTTAGACAAATTATAACAGTACATTACATATTAGTTTATGAGCAAGGAAAAAAATACATTCCTAGTTACAAAAAATAAATTCATAGTTACATAAGTAAGGATATACATCAGAAAATACATAAAGGTAAGTGAAATAGGGCACTTTTAAACTAAAAGGATTACACACACATTATTGTTAGCAAAATATTAATGAGATTGGGTGAGTGAGAGGATTAGTGTCTGTAGACAAGGAAGGCAGTTAGTCTGGCTTTGCACAGGGGCATAGCCAATGTGATTTAAGGTATGGTTTGAGTTTGGTTTTAAATTGGGTAATTGTAGGTAGGGAGGTTAGGTCGTTAGGGAGGGTGTTCCGGGTTTTACCCACTGTGTTAGTGAATAGTGAGTCTCCAGCTAGGTTGTTGGTTTCACTTATCTTTACTAATAATTTATTTGAAGACAGCAGTGTCTTTAGGCTATTGTAGGGGGTGATTAGGTTAGTGAGTATTGGAGTATTTGTAGGTTGATACAGAATCTTATAGGCACTAGTTAGTTGGTTCAATAGAATAAGATTTGACAACTCTAACCATCCGAGTTGATAAAGATTATTGCAGTAATGGGTTCTATAGGTGGACCCAGTAGCAAATCTGGCAATATTATTGTAGGAAATAGCCAGCTTGTTGAGATTGCTTTTACACAGTTTAGTATAGATAGGGGATGCATATAGTAGGGTTGAGATTAAGTGGGTGTGGGCAATGGTGGTCCTAGCTAGTGGAGTCAGAAAGGGTTTGATCCTGTAGAGGGAGCCTAGTTTCTTGTTTACTGTTTTTATTGTGTTGTTAATATGTGGCTCAAAGGTAAGGTTGTTGTCAATTAGTACTCCAAGTAGTTTTGTGGCAGAATCAGGAGATATAATTGTACCATTGCTAGATGTGACAGTGAAGTGCAGTGGGGAGGCTCTGCGGGTGGGAGTAAATAGTAGCATTTTTGTTTTGTTTGGGTTCAGGATGAGACATCGGTGAAGAAGCCAATTCTCTACTCTGCTAAACACATTCCTTTACTATAGTGCGATCTCGGAGTTGGAATATTAAAGTTACGGGGGGTGTGGTGGGCAGAACCCCCTACAGGGGGTGCAAGGGGCGTAGACCCCTGCTAACAGTTGAAAGGACATTTTATTTTCCATTTCTATGGACCTCTTACAATGTCGGCAATCTGAATGTTGATCATATGGTTTCAGCCATATAGTTGTCGGCATTCTGGAATGTTGGTGTTGTGTAGGGGATCCAAAGTAAGGGCACCTGTAGGCTAAGAGGAGAATGAGGTGACTAAAAATTTTGCACATAGTAAATAAATTGCTTTCTTTTAATTGCTTCAGTCATTATGACAGTGTGAAAGTATATGTAACTGAATTTCTGAATAGAGCAGTCACCACATATGATGAAGTGAATTTTTATACATATCCTAAGCTGACTACATGCCGCTAATTATATTTGAGAGTTAGAAAAGATGTAAGCAACTACTGCAAATGTCTAGTTAATAGAATGAGGTGAGAGTAGTAAACCCAAGTCTATAATTTCATTAATAATTTATGTTTGTGAATAAACCTGAGCACGTCCCAATAAAAATTAAACAAAGACAGTTTACATTGAGGTAATAATAATACTCATTTGTTAACCAAGTAGGCCCACTGGACATACAATCCCTTTTCAGGGCTGACCTCGGAGCAATGTCTGGTTAAGTGATATGCTTAAAGTCACACACTAGGCAAATGAGGGCTAAGAGAATCAAACCCTGTATCATAGGAACTACACTTCACAACTCTAATCCTCTGGGCCAACTGCTAGGCTGCCATAGGTAAGGAAGGTTTCCCTCAGCCTGCCTAGGCTGCCTTTCTCTTATCATGAGTTTAATTTTTGGATGTTTTTAATTAGCTCCTTTTCCATGGTAGGCTCCTCGAGTGCCACATTGACTCCTCAGGACCTAAACTGTAACTGGAGTGATTAATGATTACATTGGCCTCAATATGTATTTCCTAGAAATTGACCTAGGCTTTGGGCATGATAACTGAATGACAGATAGTGCCAGTTTTTCTGTAATTTATTATAAGAGCAGGTAAACTCTATTGTTAACCTTTCAGTTTATAGTGAAACCAAAACAGCATAATCTGAGTCATGAGCATACACAATGAAAGTATATTAGGATCTACCCATGGCTGCTTGGTACAAAGTTCATAAGCAACATAATGATTCAGAATATGGCAGTCCTTAGCACTAACAAGGAGGATCATAAAGCCAACACTAAAAAGTGGAGTGACACATCTTACATTTTCTTTGACATTACTTACACACACAAAGAAAAGAGGAGGGCCAGTGGTAGATTCTTATAAACAGCCCAAATATCTCTAAAGAAGTGAAAAATTTAATACACTTAATGACTCTTTACATACATCATTTTTCAAAGAACTAGGAAATCAAGCATCTGAAGAAGCAATGGCCAATAATATTTCTAATAAACAAAAATTAAGTAATTAACATACTGCTAGCTCTGCAATATCTTGTTTTGTCAGGTTCAACAATTGAGTTATTGGATTCAATTGGATCTGATCTCAATGAATTTTTAAGGGCTTAGATCCAGGGTTTGGACTCCTCCCCCTATGCATAATTCCCTATGGTCCCCAGATCACTTTCATATCAAATTTGCCTGTTTACAGCTAAAAATCCTCTACTAGATAAAAATAAAGCAGGCTGATCTGACCACCCTATCTGACAAATAGACCATGAGTAAAGGCAACAAACGCAGGCTGTTCAAGAGACAAGACACCTGGTCAGGTCCAACTGTTTAGCCAGGAATCTTAGAATTACAATTTAGAATGGGGTATGGAGGGAGGGATGGTAAACCAGAAACAGGAAAACACAGATCTAGCATTATGGTAAGTGCATAACTTTCATATCCAATGTTTGCTTTTTCATTTGATTCAACCACTGGGACAGATTCCCAAGCTACCCAATACCTAGGTGGTTTCAAGGAAGGAACCACAAGATATACAGGACCTGGACTGTACACCCAACTTGTAGTGCAAAACAAAAGTATGAACCATGCATCTATAACACAAATTTCATCAATGGAAACATACCCATAAAAGCAATGGAGGTAGCCACAGCTCTGGTAGAATGACCCTTTGGTTTACCAGATAAGGTCGGCCTCATTTTTTCATAAACAAAGGCAATACTTTCAGAAAGCCACCTGAACAGTATTGCTTATGAAACTCCTTGACCCAACTTAGCATTTAAAAAGGCAAGGAAAACTTGATCACACTTTCTGATATTCTTTGTCCTGTGTAAATAAAATCTGAGTTGATGATACACATTTATGTAATGTATATTCTCCTTTGTTTGAGAACTTTGAGGAAAACAATGGTACAGTTGTAGTTTGACTAAGGTTTCCTTCAGAGGCCACCTTCTGAAGGAGACAGGGATTTGATCTCAATGATACTCAATCTTTATGCATGAAAAAACAGATATTGAGCTTTGCATGATAAAGCATGCAACTCTGAAATCCTTCTTCCAGAGGTGATAGCTTCCAAGAAGTGTTTTCCAAGAAAGAAAGACATTTTGCATCCACAGAAGCAACAAGTTTGAATGTAAATTTTATCAAAGCATGTAGCATGTTAGTTATATTTATCTCTGACTGACGGTCTTAAAAGGAAGGTCCTTTTCAAAAAGGCACTGGAAATCTTTAAGGAAGCAATAGAAGTCTGATGAAAATTGGAAAAGGCTGCTAACTGTACCTTAAAAATTGAAAACATGAATCATTTTTGAAATACTTCTGCCAAAAAGGAGAAAGAGTCTAAACCTCGGGATGAAACGCATATGGTAAATCGTTTCCATTTGTTAAAGTAAAGCTTTCTGGTATTTGTTTTTTGTGAGGAAGATAAAATTTGAATAACTGGGATCTGGCATCCCTGGTTACCATTAAAACTGAAGAACCCATGCAATCAATTTCAGGGTTTTTAGGTATCAATGAGGATGACTGGATGGGTGAAATAGAGGGTCTGGATGAAGGTCCAATACCAAAGGTAGATGTATTAGATGAAGTCAGAGAAAGGGGAACCAAACCTGTCAAGAGCCAAAATGGAGCAAAGAAGATAAATTTGGCCATGTACCTCCTGACTTTCTGAAGAAACTTTGGTATCAGAGGAAAGAGTGGAAGGCATGAAGAGGACCCATGGAACAATTGTGGGCTAGAAAATCCCTCAGTGTCTGTCTCTGTAGGGGGATCAGGGCAAAGCAACTGTGCACTTTGTTATGGAAAAATATATTGTCTCATGATTATTCTTCACAAAATGCATATTAACTTGCAGTTTCATCCCAAATGAGTCAAATAAAATGTTTACAATATGGTTATATTGAAAATGAAAAGGTAAAATGGATGCATAATTTAGAAAAATATACTTTAACATAAGTTCTAATTTGATATTTCAAGTGTCTTACAACTGCATCCTCTTTATAGCGTACTGACTGATAACTGAAGTCAAAATAACTGTTAAACGATTTAAGGGATGATACTACTGTTTAAACGAGTCTGGTTTCAAAATGTCAATGAAGAAAAGAAAAAAAACAGTGTCCTTCTCAGCTGGGGCAGGAGTTGTAAGGATGTCTGTAAAGATAGTGTACTGGTAATGAATGATACAAGTTCAAAAGACAGATTGTTAGGCCAGGTGGTCTGTGTTTTAAAAAGACATTTGTGAAGTGTTCATGTAAGGAACCAAGCAAGAAGCACGAGGGCACAAATTATTTTAAAACTGTATGATTTGCTAAAAGCTATGTTACGTCAAAGTTGTACGTGCATGAAATTGATAAAAAGTTATATATGTAGTAATATTTTTCTTTGTTTACTAAGACTGATACAAAATTTTGTGAAAGCAGTCTCCTAGCACTGTTTATGTACTTTGCACATCCTAAAGCATTATTCTTGACTCAAGACTAAAAAGGTAAAACACTTTGTTATTTATTTGTTTACTTTAACATTTGTTGCAGTGACTCAGATCTAAACTTTAGTATTGCTGCAGGGCAGTGTGGAATAAATTACATGGCCCCAGCACAGAAAGTTCTTCTGTGATTTCCACACTGGATATTTACTATTCAGGGTGTGCAAACATACTGAACTAAAAAAAAAAAAATTGTGGAAAATGGATTCGTGAAAAATGTTTTTTCTCTCTTTTAGATATTTGTAGTTAAAAAAAGTGTAATGAGTAAATAACTGTTTTGTTAAATAACTGAGTTTGCTTGTTAGGTATATGTAAAGTGATAGTGGGAGGACCCAAAGAAATTTGTTTGTTAGCTATATATAAAGTAATAGTGGGAGGACCCCACAGAAATTGCTTACTAGTGGGAGGACCCCACAGAAAATACGAAAACGCATATGTACATACAACAAAAAGGGAATTTAACACAAGGAAGTGCCTTATGTTGAGGGTGGTACCCTCAGGGCTAAAGGTAAGAGGCATGAGAGCTGTTTTGTGTTGTTTAATGTATGACTACAAATAAAGAGAAAAAAAATGTTAAAATTAATGTTAAATCAAGTTCATGAGCCTATAGCATGTTGTGACATAGGTGTGTGTGTGTGTGTGTGTGTGTGTGTGTGTGTGTGTGTGTGTGTGTGTGTGAGTGTGTGTTTGTGTAAGTGTGTGTGTGTGTGTGTGTGTGTGTGTGTGTGTGTGTGTCTGTGTGTGTGTGTGAGTGTGTGTGTTATTAAATTAAGTTCATGAGCCTACAGCATGTTGGGTCATTGGTGTGACTGTTTGACGAAAGAATCCCTACCCTTCCTTCCCTGAATTGATATAGACATTTTTTTCCTGAATTTTTGGGATGGATCCAGAATATGTGAAATATGTGCCTGAAAAAACATTGTTGGTTTATAAGAAGGATGTGTGTTTTAAGACACTACTTGAGAGGCCTTTGAGAGTGGAAGCGCCTGGTAAAATGGTGAAGTGTGGTCACTGTTCACAGTGTCCCTGTATCCTTGAATGTTGAGAAGTGATAGTGGAAGGATATGGGACAATTAAACTTTATTGTAGGTCTTATTATGGGAGCAAAATGGTGGTATACTTAGCCGAGTGTTTATGTTGTCCCATATTCTATATAGGTAAAACTAAGTTAAGTTTGCAGAAAACACAGCTAGGATATTACAAAGAAAGATGAAAGAAATGCTTTATATAAACATCTGGCACAGAATGCTGAAAGTACAGTTTTGTACCTACCATAAATGTAGATGTCCGATAGGTATGCATCTGCAGTCATAACATATGGGTTGTCCTGCCTCAGGCAGCCCTTCGGTCGGCCGGATTCCAAAGTCTGGGTCTGGCCTCGGCTGATGTCGCACTTTCCCCGACGTCAGAGCGTCTGGGGTATAAAAGCATCAGCTGACGCCATTTTCCTCAGTGTTTCTTGCCCCAGATGCCAGGTGCCCTCTAGGAAGGCCAAATTTGGAGGAATGCAATAAATTCCAAACATTTTTCAAAATATATACATATATATATATATATATATATATATATATATATATACAAACAAATACACCATAATAGATCCCCCAGCTAGCTAATGGAGGGGTAAGCACCCTAGGAATACCACAGAGGGGAAGGAGGCAGGGTAAACCTGACTGCAGATGCATACCTATCGGACATCTACATTCATGGTAGGTACAAAACTGTACTATGTCCTTCAAGGATACATCTGCAGTCATAACATATGGGTAGAATACCATAGCCAATCTGGGGGAGGAGGTACTAAGAAAGGGATGGTGTAGTTAAGATACCCTGCAGGACTGCTGTAGCAAAACCTGCTCTGGATCTGGAGTATAAAGGTAAATTGTAATGTTTGGCAAATGTATGCACGGAGCTCCATGTAGCAACTTCTAAAATGTCCTTGGTAGCCACCCCTCTTAGGAAGGCTGTAGTGGTGGCTGTGGCCCTCGTGGAATGAGGCCTAATGTTTGCAGGAACAGTCTTTCCATGAAAGGAGTAACAAAATCGAATGCAATTTCCTATCCACTTTGAAATTGTCTGTTTGGAAATTGCTTTTCCTTGTACCCCAGCAGCATATGCTAGAAGGAGTTGGTCAGTCTTTCTGTAACTTTTAGTTCTGTCCAAGTAGTAGCGTAGTTGTCTGTGCATATCCAGAGTGTGTAGAAGTTTTTCCCCTTTATTTTGTGGATTTGGGAAGAATGTAGGCAAGTGAATAGCTTGGTTCAAGGATACCCTAGATTCCACCTTTGGCATAAAAGTAGGATTGGTTCTCAATGAAACTCTGTCCTGATGGAAGATAAGAAATGGCTGTACTGCCATTAAAGCTTGCAACTCAGATACTCTTCTTGCTGAAGTTATGGCCAGAAGGAATGCAGTTTTCCAGGACAGAAACTGTAGATCCGCCGATGCTGCTGGTTCAAAGGGAGGAAGTGTTAGTTTCTCCAGCACAAAGTTGAGATCCCAAGTAGGTAAGGGTGGTTTCCTTGGAGGATTGATGTTTTTGATTCCTCTCAGAAATTGCCTGAGGAGAGGATGTGAGAAGATAGGTGGATCAACATTGTATTCTGCTGAAATTGCTGAGGCATGAATCTTAATGGAAGAATAGGACAGGCCATTGTGGAACAATTCTGCTAAGTATTCCAGAATGTGTGCCATGCTCGCCACTGTCACATCTAAGCCTTTTGTTGTGTTCCAAATGAGAAATCTTTTCCATTTTGCTGAGTATGTCTTCCTTGTGGAAGGCCGGCGAGCTTCCCTAATAATGTCCTTTACTCTCTGTGATAAGTTATTTTGAGGGGGGTTTATGGAATTTTCCAGGCAGTTAGCTGCAATGTTTTCAAGTTGGGATGCATGATCTTGAAATTGTTCTGCGTCAGAAGAAGTGGCCATAGGGGGAGAGGCCACGGTTTCGTCTGTGACATGCTCCTCAATAGTGGGTACCAGTGCTGCCTTGGCCAGTCTGGAGCTATCAGAATCACTCTTGGCTGTTCTGCCCTGATCTTCAGTAAAACATTGGACATTAATGGGAGAGGCGGGAAGGCATAGACTTTTAGAGCTTTCCAGCTGAAAGAGAGAGAGTCCACCCTCCATGCTTGTGGGTGGTATGTCCTTGAGCAGAATGTCTTCAGTTGATGATTGTGGGGCGAGGCGAACAGATCTATCTCCGGCTTTCCCCATGCTTGTGTTATGAGTAGAAAGATGTCTGGGTGCAGCATCCATTCGTTTGCATCCATGGTAGTTCTGCTTAAGCTGTCTGCCAGTGCATTTTCTTTCCCTGGCACGAACTGGGACTGTAGTTGGATATTGAGTTTCAAACATAGTGCCCATAAATTCATGGCCAGCCTGCATAGAGGGTAGGAATGCGTGCCTCCTTGCTTGTTTATGTACCACATGACTGTGGTGTTGTCTGTCCTTATTAACAGGTGGCCTTGATGGAGGAAAGGTTTGAAGGCCTCGATTGCGTGTATCACTGCCAGCATTTCCTTTTGGTTTATGTGCTTGCGCAGCTGCCCCTGAGACCATAGGCCTTGGATACATTTGCCCTACATGTGTGCTCCCCATCCTCGGTCTGAAGCGTCCGTGGTGATGGTTTGTTTTGTTTTTGGTTTGTTGAAAGGCAACCCTCTGTTGGACTGGCAGGCTTGAGCCCACCACAGAAATTCGTTTTGAAGGCATGGAATGATTGGTATCAAAGTTTCCAAACTGTGACTGTGCTGAGACCATACACTCCTTAGGTACCATTGTAATTTTCTCATATGCAGTCTGGCTTGTGGAATCAGAATTATGCAGGATGCCATGAAACCCAGGGCCTGCAGGATTTTCCTTGCAGTTAGCTGAGTTTGTCTTGTCAGATTCAAGAAGTAATCTGGAAGTTGTTTTTGTTTTTCTTCTGTGAGAAAGGCCATTTGGGTGGTTGTGTCTAGATCTGCACCCAAAAAGGTTATCCTCTGGGATGGAACCAGTCTTGATTTCTGGATGTTGACTGTGTATCCCAAGGCCTGTAATAGGTGGATGGCATAGTCCAAGTCCTTTATCAAATTTTTCTTGTTGTCCGCTTGTATAAGGCAGTCGTCCAGATATGGGTAGATTTGAATCCCCTGAAGTCTGCAGTGTGCAATTACTGATGCCAGGCATTTCGTAAATACTCTGGGTGCAGTAGATAAGCCAAAGGGCAATGCTGAGAATTGATAATGCTCTGATCCTGCAAGAAATCTGAGGTGTCTTCTGCAACTTTGCCGAATAGGGACATGCAGGTATGCCTCCTTGAGATCTAGAGTCACCAGCCAAGACTCCTTGCCCAGCATGGGAAGAAGTTGCTGTAGGGTTAGCATCTTGAATTTTGGCACAATGAGGTAAGTATTCAGTGTGGACAGGTCGAGAATAGGCCTCCATTGATTTTCTTTTCTTGGAACAAGGAATAATCTGGAGTAAAATCCTTGGCCTTGTTCTGAAAGAGGTACCTTTTCTATGGCTTTCATTTGTATTAAGCTGTTGATCTGCTTTAAAGCCTCTGCCCTCTGATTTGGTGGCAGGTTTGGCATTCCGTTTCTTCTAGGCAAAGTGTGGAAGTGGAACCTGTATCCTTTGTCTATTATTTGCAGTGTCCATGTGTCCCTTGTAATGTAATGCCAGTTTTTTGAGAATAAAGAAAGCTTTCCGCCCAAGGGTGCTTCCAATTGAGCCCTGGTAGGCGGAATCAAAGTAAAGTCATTGTGTCTGTCCTGGTGTAGTAGTTGTTGTTGCTGTTCCTGCACTACCTCTCTGGTTGGTAGGCTGCCACTGACGGCCTCTGTAGGAGCCTCTAGCTTGCCCTCTACCTCTGGGACGCCTGTTCCTGCCCCTCTGGGATCTGTCTGAGTCTGGTAAGGACCAATTCTTAGTAGGCCAGTTTCTGCTGAATCTCGGTGGTTGCACTTGCAGAAAGTCCTTAACTGTTTGCACAGATTTTGCCTTTTCTTCAAACTTCTTTAAGACCTCCTGAGCCGAGGAACCAAATAATTTTTGTTTTTCCATTGGAGCATCCAGGAGTTTAGCTTTAACATGGTCTGGTAAAGATTGTTCCTTCAACCAGGCATGCCTACGAATAACTGCCCCAGTCATAGCTGACCTACATGAAGCTTCCAGTGCATCATAACCACACTGCAAAAAATGATTACTAACCTGCTGTGATTATGTACCAGATCCTGAAGGGATTTACGGTCAAGGGGTTCAGAAGAGGAAAGCTTCTTATGCAATTCATCTAACAAATACTCTTGGAACTGTATCATATGAAATTGACAATTTAATGCCTTCATGGAAAGAGTTGCAGAAGTATATACCTTCTTTCCCCGTCTCTCTAAAGCTCTAGACTCCCTTTCAGAAGGTAGAGGATTTTTGGCAGTGGCAGCTGCAACCCCTTTTGAGCCCTGAGAAATAGTATCTGGGTCTGCAGAATGGGCCTTGTACAGATGTAGATGAGAATCCGGGACCCTGTAGTATCTATCAGGTTTGGCAGGAGCCGGAGGGAGAGAATCAGGAGCTGTACTAACATCATTGTACACATCATCAATAACATTCAAAACAGGAGGTATAGCTAAGGGCCTATGCTGAGGTAAATGTAAAAAGGTCCTTAATCTCTTTCTAGAATCAGAAAATTCCTGACCCTGCCATTGAAAATGTTCTCTCATAGAGTGTAGTGTCTCACCAAAGGAAAACTTTTCAGGAGGGGAGGCCGAAGGGATTGATTCTTCAGCATCAGAATCCTCGTAGGCCAAATAAGCCTTCTCCTGGTGATCTGACAACACAGATCCATCCGTAGACTCATCTGAAGAGTGCTGGTCAGAGGGCTCAGTCCTGGGCCTTTTGTCTAGTGTTGGTTGAGAGCCCCTGTCCGGGTGAGGCTGAGAACCTCTAATTAAAGAGATAAGATCCTCTGCAAGGCTGAGGATCTGAGAACTAGAAGAAGGTCTCTGAGAGGTAGTCTTGGGAGGCAAAGCTTTAGCAAGTTTAGCAGCTTTAGCCCTGGAAAAAGCCTTAATGGAGATGGAGGCAGGGGGTCTGGCTGCACCACGTGCAGGAGTAGACTTGTCCAAAGGAATGGTGTCGGACATTTCCTGGACACTGGATTCAGTAGGTAGCTCAGTAGCCGACTCAGCCGGGGCCTCCAGGGCCGCGGTGGTCGGTTGAGTGGATTCGGTTAAAGGAAGTACCGAGGACTCAGTTTCGGCCGAAACCGAGACACTCGTGGTAGGCCTAACCGTGATTTCAGCCGAAATCGCGGGCCACAAGTGTCGGTCCTTGTCCTTCCGTTTTTTCACCAAATGCGAAGTCGGAGTCCCCGACGGCATCTTATATGCAAAATTAGCCCCAAAGAATTCCTCTGCAAACTCCGACCGACGTCTAAGAGTTCGTTGGTTGAAGGAAGCACAGGCTGAACAGGCCGAGACGTCATGGTCTGGACCTAAGCAAGGGAGGCAGTAAGAGTGGAAATCCTTATGAGGTATTTGTTTCCCACAAGTTAAACAATTATTTACTTTATCTGACATCGGCTGAGGCAAGAAAGAGTCCCCAACGGGGTACTTAGCTTTTTCGAAGTCTTCGGTAGCTGAATCACAGGAGCTGACCGACCAGCACTTGCAAACTGCTTCTGCTTCAGGCACCACGCGGCAAGAAAGACTGAGGAAAATGGCGTTGGCTGATGCTTTTATACCCCAGACGCTCTGACGTCGGGGAAAGTGCGACATCAGCCGAGGCCAGACCCAGACTTTGGAATCCGGCCGACCGAAGGGCTGCCTGAGGCAGGACAACCCATATGTTATAACTGCAGATGCATCCTTGAAGGACATCATAGGTTCAGATTTTGTGTTATTGATAGGACAGACTTGGGCCAGAAAGGACGTCCGGTGGAGGACTTCCTAAAATTTTTGGAATGTAAATGGCAATTAAAAACTAGAGCCAACTGCTTTCCTTGTATAAATGAATATATTTCCATTTCTAGGGTACTAAAATTAAAGGCTGCTATGTATGTTTGAACTTACTTTTATTAATCATGTTTTTATAAAATGCATTAGTATAAGTAGAGTTTTTATATTACAGTTGTATATGTGTGTACATATTTGAGTAGGGAAATGGACTTTTGCTTTAATAATCAACAATGTCTTTTAATTGGGCATTTATTAAGGCTGTTTTGTATGCATATAAGTTTGTAGAGGGATGTGGTATTTTATTCTGAAGAAATCCTGTATACTGAGTGGACGAAAAGTACAGTTGTGTACACTTGCCATAAATGTAGATGTTCGAGTGTATTCACTGTTGCAGTCATTACATTTGGGTTATCTGCTTGCAGTAGCCCTCAGTCGGCCTGATTAACAAAGTCTTGGGTCCTGCATCGGTTGCTGTCCCTTCTTCCATGACATCAGGTCGTCAGGGGTATAATACATACAGCTGATGCCATTACATCAGTTTTTCTTGCCCCAGATGTCAGGTGCCCCCCTAATGGCAAGCAATTAAAATCTATGAATACAAGGATATAACTCCAACAAAAAAGCAAATACACCAAAAAGCTTTTTGAGCATAGTAAGTGAGAGTAGAGGTATAGCCAAAAGAAGAAAGAGGGCTGGAGGGAGGGTAACCAGGACTGCAACAGTGAACAGACTTGAACATCTACATTTATGGTGAGCGTACACAACTGTACTATGTTCTTCATGTTTCACTGTTGCAGTCATTACATTTGGATAGATTCCTAAAGCTAAGGTTGGGAGGAGGAATTTAAATACAATTAGGACCAGCAATAAGGCCCTTTAAGACTGCAGTGGCAAAACCAGCTCTGGATTTAGAGAAAATTGGCAAATGATAATGCTTGGTGAAAGTATGTACAAAATTCCAGGTAGCAGCTTCTAGGATGTCGCTAGTAGGGATGCCCCTGAGGAAGACTGTAGAAGTAGATGCAGCCCTGGTTGAATGCGGTCTGATGCCCTGTGGGATAGGTTTTCCATGGTGCTTATAGCAGAAATGAATGCAGTGGCATATCCATTTTGAAATGGTTTGTTTTGAAATAGCTTTCCCTCCTGTCCCTGCAGCAAATACCACAAGCAGTTGTTCAGATTTCCTTTGAGGTTTAGTCCTGTCCAAGTAGAATCTAAGCTGTCTGTGCACACCTAAAGAGTGCAGTATCCACTCCCCTTTGTTCTATGGGTTAGGAAGGAAGGTAGGAAAATGAATGGACTAATTAAGAGCCACACTGGATATCACCTTGGGTATGAAGGAGAGATTGGTTCTGAGGAACACCCTGTCCGCATGAAAGATGGTGAAAGTTTCCACTGCCATAAGGGCCTGTAATTCAGATACCCTTCTTGCAGAAGTGATTGCTAAAAGGAAAGCTGTTTTCCAGGAAAGAAATTTTAAATCTGCAGTAGCAGCTGGCTTGAAAGGAGGAAGAGTGAGTTTCTCCAAGACAAAGTTAAAATCCCAGGCTGGAGTAGGAGCTCTCCTGGGTGATCTTAAATTCTTGGCCCCTCTGAGGAACTGTTTGAGCAGTGGGTGAGTGAAGAGGGGAGGTTCTGTGCTATAATGAGCCGAAATGGCTGAAGCATGAATTTTGATGTAGGAAAAGGACAAGCCCTTATGAAGCATCTCAGTCAAGTATTGTAGAATCTGAGGTAAATTGGGCACTGCTGCGTTCATTCCCTGAGATTGGTTCCAGGCACAAAATCTTTTCCATTTTGCAGCATAAGATTTTCTAGTACAAGGCCTCCTTGCCTCTAAAATGATATCCATCACTGATTTACTGAGGGATGGTAAAGGAGAGATTAGGTAATTATCCAGGCTGCTAGGTTCAGGGTTTGCAGCTGAGGGTGCAGAATCTGGTTCTCCTGCTGAGACAACAGGGAAGGAGTCTGAGGCAGGTGCTATGGAGCCAAGTGTGACACACTGCGCAAGAGTGGGTACCAGTGTTGTTGAGGCCAGTCTGGTGCAATTAAAATCATCCTTGGCTTGTCCTGTTTGATCTTTAGTAGTACCTTGGAGAGCAGAGGCAGAGGAGGAAAGGCATAAACTGAGAGTTTTTTCCAGCTGAAGGACAGAGCATCCACTTTCCAAGCTAGCTTGTGGGGAATCCTTGTGCAAAATTTGTCCAGTTGATGGTTCTGGGGGGAGGCAAACAGGTCTATATCTAGGCTCCCCCATTTGCCTGTCAACATGTTGAAAATCCTTGGTTCCAGTTTCCACTTGTGTGGGTCCATGAGGTTTCTGCTTAGTCCATCTGCCAGTGTATTTAGTTTTCCTGGCAGGAATTGAGCTTGTAGATTCACTTGGTAGCTCAAGGCTGTGTTCCACAATGCCATGGCTAGTCTGCAGAGGGGGTAAGAATGTGCACCCCCCTGCTTGTTTATGTACCACATGACAGTGGTGTTGTCTGTCTTTACCATTAGTTGTCCTGGAAGAATGTGGTCCTTGAAGGCTGTCAGAGCATTCTGTACAGCTAATATTTCTTTTTGATTTATGTGCAGGTGCATTTGACTTGGGTTCCATTTGCCCTGAATGCACATCCCTGCCAGGAGAGCCCACCCCCCCATGCATAGTCTGATGCGTCTGTTGTTAAGATTTGTGCGACAGGGGGTAATATGAAGATAGTTCCCTGTTTTGGTGGTAGGCCTCTGCCCACCAAAGGAACTCTAGGCATAAGCAAGGTATGATAGGAATCCTTGCTTCTAGATCCTGTGAATGTTGACATCATAGGCTTTTGAGATACCATTGTAGTTTCCTCATATGCAGCCTTGCATATGGAATTAGAAGAATGCAGGAGGCCATGAACCCCAAGGCTTGCAGTATTTGCCTTGCAGATAGCTGGGTTTTTGTGGCCACTTGTTTGAAGTAGGTTGCCAAAGGAATCCATTTCTCTGCCATAAGGAAAGCCATCTGGGAAGTTGTATTCAAGTTTGTTCCCGGGAATACAATTTGTTGACAGGATACCAGGTGTGATTTCTTTTCATTTATGGTGAACCCCAGACAAGTCAGTACCCTTTGAACAAAGGCCAGATGATTCAAAAAAATGTCCTGGCTTTCTGCCTGAATTAGACAATTGTCCATGTATGGGTATATTTGAATATTTCTGTGCCTGCAAAATGCAATGACTGGAGCTAGGCACTTTGTGAATACCCTGGGCACAGTAGATCAGCCAAAGGGCAGTGCAGAGAACTGATAGTGCATGTAGCCCACTTTGAAGCATAGGTATCTTCTGCAAGACTCCCTAATAGGGATGTGCAGGTATGCTCCTTTTAAGTCTAATGTTGCCAACCATGCATCTTTGCCTAGCAGCTGGTGAAGAGTCATCATCTTGAATTTTGGAATCACCTGAAAGGTGTTTAGAGTAGAAAGGCCCAAGATAGGATGCCATGTATTGCCTTTTCTGGGTACCAGGAAAAGTCTCGAATAGAAACCTTGTCCCTTTTCCTCTTCTGGTACCAAATGAATAGCCCTCATGTTTAAGAGAAAGTGTACTTGATTTGGGGTCTCTACCTACTGATTTGGGTGTAGATCTGGCCACCCGCTTGGTGTTGGTAACGTGTGGAAGTGAAATCTGTATCCTTGGGACACTATGTTTAAAACCCATTTGTCCTGGGTAATGAGTTCCCAGTTTTTGGCCTGCAGACCAATCTTTCCGCCTAAAGGAGCATTCAGTAGGGAAGTGCTTGGAAGTTTTAAAAGCAAGTCATTGAGACAGTTTTCCATAGGGGGGAGTCTTACTACTCCCAGATTTGGGTGCGGAAACCCCCCACTGCTTAGTCTTGTGTGTCCCTTGGGACTGAAACCTGGGGTTTCTGCTGTTTCTGGGTTTGGCTTGAGAAGACCTGAAGGGGTCTGGAAAGGCCCAATTTTTAGAGGGTCAGTGCCTACCAAATCTAGGAGGCTGAACTTGTAAGAAATCTTTAACAGTTTGCATAGATTTAGCTTTATCTTCCATCTTTTTAAGAACTTCCTCAGCCTTGTTGCTAAACAGGCAGTCCTGATTTAAGGGAGCATCCAACAATTTAGCTTTAACATGATCAGGCAAAGATTGCTCCTTAAGCCAAGCATGCCTTCTGAGCACAGACCCAGTAACAGCAGCCCTGCAAGAGACCTCCTATGAATCAAATCCACATTACAAAGTATGTTTTCCAACCTGTTTAGCAGAATGCATTAAATCCTGTAATTCTTTATTTTCAGCACAGTCAGGAATCAATATCATTTTCTATTTAAGCAATCCAATAACAAGTTGTTGATACTTTAACATATGAAACTGGCAGTTTAAAGCCCTAATGGCCAAGGTTGCAGAGGTGAAAACCTTCTTACTCCATCTATCCAGCGCCCTGGAGTCTCTATCAGAAGGGGTATGATTTTTAGCAGTAGAAGCCTTAATGCCCTTAGGTCCCTGTGAAACAGACTCTGGATCCACAATAGAATTTTTTAAAAAGGAACTTGTGTGAATCAGGAACCCTGTAATATCTGTCAGGTTTTCTGGGGGCAGGAGGCAAAGAGTCCGTGGTCAAACTAGATTCTGAAAATGCATCATCAACAATGTCTAGTACAGGAGGTATAGCTAAACGCCTATGCTGAGGCAGGAGTAAGAAATCCCTAAGCCTCTTTTTTGAATCAGAAAAATCCTGGCTCCCTTAGAGTATGTAAAGTCTCACCAAAAGAAAAATTCTCTGGAGAGGAAGCAGAGAGAATATAATCCTCTGCATCAGAATCCTCATAAGTAGATAAGGGCAAATCCATTTCATCAGAAGAATCAGAAAAATCAGAATCCTGGTCAGAAGATTCATAAACAATGTCAGTCCTTGGTCTCTTGGAAGGGGGAGGTTGGCTTCTCCTGATTAGAGTTATAAGATCTTCATTCATTCTTATTATTTGTTTTTTAGGCATAGAGGCCTGAGCATGCGGCCTGGGCGTCAGTTTCTTAGGCATGGTTCGAGATTTTGGCCTAAATGAAGAAGGAGGCATCGGTTTAATATGCAAGTCCATATGCCTGAATACACCCTCAGGAGCCGGTGCCTGCACAGCAGCTCCGGACCCATCCAAGTTAGAGACATCCGCAGGTTCCACAGTTGAAGCATCTCGTGGCATACCGGACTCCGAATGGGTCTCAGTAGAGGCCTGCGAGTCAGACGTAGCGGGTATCAGGGGCTGTGAAAGTGCCTCAATGAGTACCAGCGAACTGACGACTGGCTTAGGAGAAGCATCGTTGGCAGCTTTGGACCTCGGTAGTCTATCTCTGTCTTTATCTTTGCACTTTTTCAGAATCCTGGTAGTCGGATGGCTAACCGAAAACATTTCTGAATAATTAAACCGAGAACTGAAATATTTAGAGGTGAAAATATACTGAAGACGGATAGTGCACTGATTAAATACAGCACAAAACCAACAGCAAGGTACTTCATGGTCAGGGCCTACGCAAGGAATACAGTACAAATGAAAATCTTTGTGAGGTATTTGCTTTCCACAAGTAATGCAATTATTAACTTTTACTGACATCGGTAAGGAGCAAGAAAACGTTTCCCCAATGGGGTACTTAGCTTTAGTTGAAGACTTCAGTTCTGAAACTCAAAAACAAACATTTCAGGAGTCGGTCGACTGGCACTTGTGAACTGCTTCTGCTTCGGGCACCGCACGGCAAGAAAGACTGATGTAATGGCGTCAGCTGCATGTTTTATACCCCTGATGACCTGACATCATGGAAGAAGGGACAGCAATCGATGCAGGATCCAAGACTTTGTTAATCAGGCCGACCGAGGGCTACTGCAAGCAGATAACCCAAATGTAATGACTACAACAGTGAAACACGAAAAACATGTGCTAAATAAACTGGTTTCCTTTGGGTTCATTGCTTCACCATCCAATTTTTGTGC
Organism: Protopterus annectens; assembly: GCF_019279795.1. NCBI lineage: Eukaryota > Metazoa > Chordata > Ceratodontiformes > Protopteridae > Protopterus > Protopterus annectens. The sequence goes on along the minus strand of NC_056729.1, from coordinate 1,099,472,444 downwards.
TTTTACAGTTGGAGTAAAATGCTACTGTTAAATATCCTGTTTCAAAACTTATAGCCATTTATTTAAAACCAATTAAAAAAGGAATTATTTTCTCTTGAGTACTACTGCACCGGCAAATTTGCTAGGGAGAGACCTGTTACGCAAACTGGGTTGTACTATTTACTACACAACAGTCTTACAAAAGCTGAGAAACAACCTTTTAAAAGCCTACAAACAAGTAAAAACTGCTGCAGCAGGTACCTGCTAACCAAAATAAGTAAAAGTAAAATGAAATCCATCTAAACCTCCCACTAGAGCTCCTCAGTATCCACTGAAACCAGAAGCAGAGCAGGAAATCAAACATGTAATTCTGTTATTGATCCAAAAAATAATAGTGCAGTTAAAATCCCTTGTAATACTCCTATTCTCCCTGTGAAAAAGCCAGAAAAAGATACATATAGGTTTGTGCAAGACTTAACAATGCAGTATTACCAACTTTTTCTGTGGTTCCAAATCCAGCAACAATACTGAATTGCATACTGTCTACAGCAAAATATTTTTTTGTGACAGAGCCATGATCAGGATTCTTTTCTATACCTATCCACCCTAAAAGTCAGTTTCTGTTTGCTTTTACTTATAGGGACAGCAGTATACCTGGACATGGTTGTCATAAGGCTACACCAAATTTCCTTCATTATTTTTTCAAATTCTAAAAAAAAAAGATTTGAAAGATGTGACATTTCCAGTTGGATCTGTGTTAGTGCAACATGTAAATGATTTACTAATAGCATCTAATTCTTTTCAGCAGTGACAACAGGATACCCTACATCTTTTAATATTCTTGCAAAAAAAGGACACGATGACAAGAAAGAAATTACTGCTGTAGTCATCTCAGGTACCTTATCTGGTCATTTAATATCTCAGGGTAGCAGGAAGATGTTACAATCTCATATTGAGGCAATAGCTAAAGCCCCATGTCCAACTATTCGGTGTCATCTTAGATTTTTTTAGTTATGACAGGATACTGTAGACACTGTACTTCTAACTATCCAAAAATTGCTAAACATTTGACCATTTTGTTTAAACAAGGTACACCAGAGCCCCTCCCTTGGAATAGTGAAGAGGAAAATTCATTTCAAAATTTAAAGCAAGCTTTAGCTACTGCCCCAACTTTAGGGTTACCAGATTATAGTAAGACTTTCATTTTATTTTGTCATAAAAGAAATTGATTTGCTCATGGAGTGCTTGGACAAAAACATGGGGACAACTATTATCCATTAGCTTATTATAGTACAGCATTTGATTTTGTTGCAAAGGGATTCCCACCATGTTTAAGGGCGGTGCCTGCTGCTGCCATTCTAGTCAATCTTCTGCAATCACTGGTGCTTGGACATGATCCTACAGTAGCCATCCCTCATTCTGTATCATTTCTCTTACTTAAAATGAGAACTCAACCACTCTGAGAACTCAACCACTCTTGACTGCATGTCTAACTAAATATAAACTTACAGCTGTTTCTGATCCACCTATTTCTCTCAAACACTGTCCTGTTCTAAATTCCTACATCATTGTTACCTACTGCTGAAAATGGTAAAGAGCATCATTGTGATTGTGTGTGTGTGTGTGTGTGTGTGTGTGTGTGTGTGTGTGTGTGTGTGTGTGTGTGTGTGTGTGTGTGTGTGTGTGTGTGTGTGTGTGTGAGAGAGAGACTAATTATCTGTTTTTTTTTCCTAGTAATGACTTAAAGGACACTCCTAAACTCAACACTGAACTCAAATCTATATGCGGATGGTGACTATGGAAGATATCAAAAAGAAATTTGGTCAAAAGAATATCTGTCTCCACCAGTAAAAATGTTTTTCTTTAACAAAAATTTGAGTCTGTTATGTTACCTAAAAAAGAAATATTAATTAGCAGTAGTTAAATGTAGTGCCTATCAAATGGGTATAAATACTATTTCAAAAATATAATTTGGCAGATCAAGCTGCTAAGCAAGGTGTAAAATGACTTTGTGCATAATTTTCATGTGATGTTATTGCAAAACCCTAACGGTGATGATGTGTTTAATTTTAAAAGAGTATTAGCTTTCCAAAATGAAGTATCACAGGGAAAAGTTTAGAGGTGGCTTAAGAATGAATGCTGTAAGTCTGCTGATGGGTTATGGTGACATCCAGATGACTGACTGGTAGTACCTTGCTACCTTACCTGGTAAGGGCATATCATTTACTTAAGACCAAAGGCTAATGTAGTGATAAACCAGAAGTTACAAAATAAAAACTGAATAACAGAAAAATTCCAGCTCCAAGAACGTCAATACTTTATTACAGCAAAGCTTTCGGATGTAAATCCTTCTTCAGTGCAATACACAATCTGTAACATTCTTTCAGTTTTTGTAAAACAAGAGTAAAATCATGTGAGCACGGCCAGCTAATCACATCATTTCTACAATAATTCAATTAACATTTTAGCTTAGTGATATAGCAGTTCCTTAAAAAGTTTCCTTAAAAAGTATTCAGACATACTTTCAACTCAATTTATAAATACATACTAGAACTACATACTTAAATAATTCTATATATCTAATAAAATATTTATTATGAAAATTTTTACATATTCAAATTGTTTGCACATATACAAAACAGAATACATATATATGTATATACACACATTTAAAATACCTAGTGCAGTTGTATTTGTCTAGTTGCTAAAACTGGCTTAATACTAACGATGTTATTCAACCCTGGTAATACATCTGCTTGAAGTCTTTGTCTCCATGCATATTCTTTATTCTCCAGAAGATTATTAACATCACCCCCTCTTACTTGCTTATACACTGTTTCCATCACCCTAAATTTGAAGGTGTGCTCAGTAACTCTCTCCAAAATATGCTTACTTAATGCAATCTGCTGTATTTGTCTATGTATCTCTGACTTACGTTCTGTTATTCTTTTCTTTAGTTTTCTTGTACTTTTCCCAACATAAAATGAGGGGCATTTTAGGCAGGTAGCATGATATATTACATATGTAGCATTGCATATTGTACATTTGAAAAAATATTTTTTGTTTGAAACTGGATGGATGTTGGACATATTGTTGTCTTTCATAAAAATATCAGTACAGCAACTGCAGTTCAAACATGGGTGTGTGCCTGTTGTATATATTGTCTGAGGTCTCTTCTGATGCCTAAAATCATAGCACAATCACATTTTTAAGTTCTTTGAATTCCTATATGTAAAATCTGGCTTATTATGAAGTATCTGACGTAGTTCTGGTATACCCATCAAGATATTCCAGTTATTCCAGTTATTCTCAATAATTTTCATTACTTCCCCAGTCTTAGTATTATAGGTAGTGAGATATCTAACCTTATTTTCTTCTTCTTTATTCACTATACTACAGGTAGAGTCACTATTAAAAATAGATTTTATTAGTCCTGTTCTACTATTAAAAACTTAATTTACTAGCTCATCCACCATAGATTTTGCATATCTTCTCTCTATAAATTAATTTGCCAGTCCAGTCATCTGCAGCTTGCATTTGCTGTCACTAGTATTTAACCTACTTGTCCTAATAAGTTGTGCTTTCACTATTACTTTAAAATGTGTGTGGAGGGGTGCATGCTCTCTATGTACATACCAATTAACTTGCACTTCCTTTTTATGAGCACTTGTTACAATTACATTCCCTTCCTTTTCAAGTAGTACATCCAAAAAGACATTCTTTCAGCTGAACATTGCTTTTTGAATCTAAAACATGCAGTAGTACTCTCTAAACATTCCACATACTCATTCAGCATTTGCTCAGTACCATTCCATATTAATAGACAGTCATCAACAAATCTTCGATAAAACAGAACCCTGCTATTCATAGCTTGCTCATTATTAAATACAACTGATTTTTTCCCACTGATGCATAACCAAATTTGCATAAGTATGATATAAACTAAAAAAACTTTGTACCAAAACAAAAAATAGCCGAAAAATAGTCTGGAACAAAAAGATACGTTTCAAGGATGAAATAAAGACACTTAATTGAACATTTTAGCGCTTTCATCTCCATATGAGACTTCATCAGAAATAAAACTGAACCATCAATTTGATTGCATTTAAATACTAAAAGTATTATGACATCACCATCACTTGATTTAGAAAGACATTGCCATAAAAAATATATATCATAAGTTTCAATTCTAATTTTACTTCAGTATTTTATAAATTAATAAATTTCACCTAATAAATTACTATAACTTTTAATTACATATTAAAAAATGTGTATATTACTGAAAATAAACAACTTGTGTGTATGCATATAAATTATTTCTTCATAGAATATTTCAAAGTATATAAAAAATTATGTAAAAAATGAAGTACATCGATTTCCACCTATGAATATATTAAACTAAGTAAAGTGGTATATCCAGTTCATTTAACAAAACAAACAATAAAAACTATATAATATTAGCTCTTTCCTGCAGCATAGGTGCCAATGATACATAATTTAGTTTAGCAGCAAAGAAATTGTTCGCTACAGTGACAGCCATACCAGTAAACGGAAGAACAGCAGCCCCTTTCGTCAGAAGAAGGCAGCGCGGGGGGCGTGGCCAAGGATGAACACGGGTTAGCAGCAGATTTCTTCAGCTCCACCAACATAACTACATTAACAGGAAATTATTACTTCAAAATTCAACTAATGGAATAATTTTCTTTCTAATAACGTTTGGAATATCAGTATCTTGAATAATATCTAAAAAAGAAAGAAAATTTAACTAATTTTCCTGTCAGAAATATTTTTGGAAATTTCTCTCTCATCACTTCTGTTCAGAATGAGTTCCAGCAAGGCTAACAGCCAGGATTCCAGCATTAAGAAAGAGCTTCAGACTTTACTATCAGCTATTCAGCAACTAACAACTAAAATGGACAGACTGGATGTTAAAATTGATAACTTTATAGAGAAAACCACAAAACAAATGGATGTGCTATACCAAGATCTACAACATCAGAAAGCTCAGAATACAGGTATAGAAGAGACACTTAATGATATGGACAACAGAATTAAGGAAGAAGAAATAAACATTGAATTCTTACTGAAACAAAACACACACCTTCAATCCAAACTAGATGACTTGGAAAACAGATCCAGATGCAATAACATAAGGATTTTTGGACTGCCAGAAAATATAGAAGGTAATAACATTACATCTTTTTTAAATACTTGGCTTACCAAAACTTTAGATCTGTCAGAGGCATTTTCTTTTGGCATTGAAAGAGCCCATAGGTCTTTATCTAATTCTAATACAAATAAAAAGTATCCTAGATCAGTTATTGTAAGATTTTTATCATCTTATGACAAGTAGATGGTATTAAAATCTGCATGGGCTAAAGCACCTATAAAAATTAATGAAGCAACTGTGCGCTTTGACAATGACTATTCTTCTTTGGTAATATCAAAAAGAAAGGTCTTTTTACCATTAATAAGAGAGCTTAAGAAAGCACAGTTCAAAACTCATCTTTTATTTCCTTCCAAACTAAAAATCTTTTTACCTGATGGCCCTAGAATTTTTGAAGACTTGGACTCTGCTTTGTTGCATATTAAAAAAAATAAAATATTAGATAAAATAGAGGAAATGGAATGGGCAAGTCCTTCGTTAAAGAGAATGGCAACAGGAACTTCTTGGAAGACATCAGAGAAACAAAAAAGACTAAAAAACAAATGACATGTTTTATATTTCTTTGAACTCTTTAATTACAGTTACTACATTTACAAGAAAGCCACAAATATCTTAATGATTTGTTCAAAGTTATTTCAATGTGCAAGAACTGAATTTTGTTTTATAAATAATCAAACTTCCTGAGGAACAAATAACCTGATATGAATCAACTTGTTTCTCTTTTGTGACAAAGAGACCCAAGGTTAGTAATTTGATACATTTGCTTTCTTTTCTTGTTTTAAATAATGGCATTCTCTTTAAACTAAACATTTAGAGAAGGGTGGGGGAGGGCAGGGAGAGGAGAAGGATGAAAAGGAAATAAGGGGAAAAATAATCTATTATCTCTTTAAAATTATTTATGCTGTTTAAATATTACTGCTATATATTATACCATGACTAAATTGCTTAAATACATGATATCAAATAATATGTCATGATATAACTGCAGTTGACTAGAACTAAAGCAGTTGAAAGTAATATGTCTCAGGTTTTACTTTATTAAAACAAACAACAAGTAAATATCTTTGTAGGTACTTTTTTTTTTTTTCTCTTTCTCTCTCTTACTTATAAGGTAATAAGGTTCTGATAATACTGATATGTGTATGTAACAAACTCTGAATGAGAAAATGAAATGGGGCATATAAAAATAAGTTATGTTTATGTTAAACAATTGAAGGCTTGGTTTCACTGCCATAGAGACTGCAATGACTTGTGAAGTACTTCGAGAAGGTTTTACACTGCATAAATCCATTTGTACTACAAAATGAATGTCTGTCACTTACTTTTATTAAAATTCCTGCCAGAATGTTATGGGAGACAATTTGGGTTGTGGGTATCCTCGTGAATAGTGTCCTCGAGTCGTTTTAAAAGCTTCAACATCCAGAAAACACGCAGAGAAGCTGAAAGCAGCCATTTTGAACTTTGACCCCTGATTTCACACAGACTCATCGCAAATTCAAGAAGTAAACTGTTTCAGGAAGTAGAACTGCTGTAAATGCGGTATTGTGATGAAAAACGAACTTTATGACAACAAAATGTGAGTTTTTCTTTATAATAATTTACTTATTTAAGATGTAACTTATAAAATATAAAAGTTATAATGATTTTAAATGACTTAATATGCCATAGTTAACAAATGAGATAATTTAGAAGGCATAGAAGGTAAAACTCATGCGCATATGTCTTTGAAAGCTTATATGACTGCTGCACTTTAATGCATATAGATGCTTATGATTTAAAGATATGTAATGTTATAATGCATTTGCCTTGACTAAAAGACATGTATGTGCATTATTATGATTATATTTCAGAGGAAAATGTCATGTGATACATTTTAAAGCTGCAGTGCAGATATATAAGATACAGATGGCTTTCATCACAATGATTTATGTATAACTAAGGATCAATATTGCTGTGTAGTATGTTCTTTTAACTTATATATTGTGAATAATCATTTTATTTAAATGGTAAGAATAAGTATAAGAAGGAAGCTTCTAGTGCATGTAATTTAAAGTTTTAAAGCCACTAACAATACTGCTATGACAGAAAATGGGAATACCCTAATGTAAGTAATGTCTGAGTCATAACAGCCTGAGATAACAAATGTTATTGAATTCAAATGAGCATAAACATATAATAAGAACTTATTATTACAAATTTGTATTAAACTACCATATGGGTATTCTTTTTTTTCTCTCTCTCTCTTCTCTGCTCCCACTTTCAAGATTGTTAGAATGCTATTATGATTATGAATTTATGATATAGAATAGATGTACATAGCAATATTAGTTGATTATAAATGTTTTATATGATTATATGAAGCTGTTATATAAATTGTTTAAGCCTTGCTATAATAGATAATCAAATTAAATGAGGTTAACTTTAGTTAATAATAGTTAGTATTGAATTAATTCGGTGGCAGCTGGAGTACTGCTGCTTAGGATAGGGGGATAACTTGAGTGGTATTTGCTACTTGAAGTTGGAGTTCTTAACTCCAGGCTGGATGCATTGTTTAATCCAAACAATATTTTCACCTGATTATTATCATGTGTATATAGTTTTGACATCCACATCACATTTTATAAACTCATTGTCACTACAAACAAAAGTTAGAATTACACAAAATTCCAAAAGATTTTCATTAAATACAGCTATAATTAATAGAACACCTAAAGGAGGATACATAATAATACTTATTTTAGTAAATGTTACTCTGATTATAAGTTTTATATGTTTATAAAAGTTAAATGGTAACTTTAAAAGGAATTTCTTTAAACATTAATGGATTGAATAACCCATGTAAAAGGGCAAGTTTAATGAGATATATTAATCTGCATAGAGCCAATTTAATATTCCTTCAAGAAACACATCTCCTGAAAAAAGATATAGATAAATTAGCCACTAATAAATATACAGTCTTGGTTAGCTCAGAACACACAGAAAAAAAGAGGAGTGGCTATCTTATGGAACAAAATATGCCCATACCTAAAACTATTAAGTCTTATAAAGATGATAAAGGAATGTTCTGTATGGTTACAATACAGATTAATGGGAAAATATATACATTAATTAATGTATATTGGATACCAGGAATTGGCACTAATACAGTGAAACACCATCTCAATAAGATTATATCATTTTCTATAGGAGATATTCTTTTAGCAGGAGATTTTAACTGTATTCTGCAAGAAAAAGATACTACTACTATAGGAAAAAGGAAAATCACATCTAATGCAAAACATTTAAAGGATTTCATTAATTTATATCATTTGAATGATATTAATAATCAGACAGATTCTAAATCATTACCATACACTTTTTTTCTAATAGACATAAAACTTATTCAAGAATAGATAGAGTCTTTATTTCTAACCAACTGGTAACAGACTTAATTAATTCTAAGATCATTTCATGTCCTATATCAGATCATAATTCAATTGTCTTTGAATTTATGGTAAATAGTACTCATAATGTTCAGATCAAAAGAATACCAGCATACTTAACTCAACTAAAGGATTATAAGGATTATATACTTACAGAGGTGCAACATTTCTTAGACTTAAACACTACACCTGACGTCTCCATTATTCACATTTGGGATGCTCTAAAATCATATTTATATGGACAAAGTATCAGATGGTATAATAATAAAAGGAAATCTTGGGACAAGGAATTAATAGACATTCAAAACAAATTAGACTCATATAAACATAATAATAAAGAAAATATTATGGACAAAAAAGTCATTGAGGAAATAAATAAATTAAATGAGAAATACAAAGAAATTTTAAGTCACAAAGTCAAAATAACATTAGAGAAATATAAATTTTTGTCTTACTCAATAAGTCCCAAATATTTACACAGACTTAAAAATAAAACAAAAAGGCTGAATAAACAAAATCACATTAAAGAAATTTTCTCTCCAAGGAAAAAGAAGAACATCTCTAGTTTACCAGAAATATTAGATGAATTTAGAAATCACTTTCATAACATTAACCATAATAACATTAATATGGATTCTAAAGACAAAATAAAGAACTTTATAGTTACAAACATGAACAAAAAACTTAATAAACAACAGACTAAATTAATAGATATAAATATTTCATATACAGAGGTTATCACACAAATAAATAAACTTAAATCAAACAAAGCACCAGGTAATGATGGTATTATTCCAGAGATTTATAAAATTCGTCCTAAGAGTACTTACTCATTAATACATAAGGTTTTCATTTCAGCTCAAAATGAGTTATCAATTCCCCCATCCTGGCAATACACATTTATTTCACCAATTTTGAAACCCAATAAAGAGCCAACCAGATGCACTTCATATAGACCTATTTCATTACTTAATGTTGACTATAAAATGTTCATGAATATATTTGCTGACAGATTAAAGACAATTATTCCAGGTATAATAGATATAGATCAGACAGGCTTTATTATAAATAGAAATACTTTTGATAATATAAGGAGAACTTTAACGCTAATTGATTATGCAAACAGAAAAAAGAAAGACTTGACACTCATTAGTCTTGATATAGGTTCAGCATTTGACTCAGTAAGTTGGGACTATTTGTTTATCTTATTGAAGTGTACAAATTTCTCTGATGCATTTGTGAATTTAATTGAACATCTAAATAAAGGAGCATTGGCTTACATTAAAATAGGAACATATGTCACACAAAAAATACCCATATTAAAAGGTACAAAACAAGGGTGTCCACTTTCACCATTATTATTTACTTTAATAATGGAGCCTTGGGCTAATTTGATTAGAAGCAGCAATGATATAGAAGGATTTGATATAGATGAAAATACAATATCTAAAATCCAACTTTTTGCAGATGATGTTCTAATTACATCATCAGGAACAAATTCTTCTATGCGGTCATTATTTGACACGATGACAGATTTCAAGAATATTTCTGGTTTGATATTTAATGAAGAAAAAACTAAAATATTACCAATATACACACGGAAAAATGTTCTTACTAATGATTTTCTCAAATATATACCCAATTCAGGTCAAATAACTTACTTAGGCATAATATTAACTAAAGATATTAAATCCAGTATACATAATAATTATAGTAATTGTCTTCATAATATACAAAATATTTTCAATAGCTGGAACAATATGTTTTTTACCATGGAAGAAAGACTCACAATTATTAAAATGATAATATTCCCGAAGATATTATACATAATACAATCAATAATACTCCCACCTACAAAAATAATTATTAAGAAATTGAATTCACAAATGTTAAAGTTCTTATGGGCACCTAATAGACCTAGGATTGCATTAAAGAAACATACTAATAGTTGGTCTCAAGGGGGCATATCATTTCCAGACTTTAATTTATATGCTATCTCTTCTATTAAAAAAGTTATAACATTGCTAATAGATCAGTCATATGTTGCAAAATGGAAGGAATATTGGGAACTAATTAGCATGCACTTCACGAAAATATCATTAATACACAAAAATACTATTGTAAATAATCCCATGTTATGGTTACTAAAAGAGTTTTGTACCTCATCTATTACATCAAAATATATAGCTAGTTGCCCATTAAATATTATTATTAGATATCGTAATTTTATATTTATGCATCCTAAGTATAAGGAATGGAATTTTATCTTACTTCCTATAATGTATACACAAGGTATTCTTTTATCATCCACCTCTGAAAGAATTATTCTAGTTACAGAGAATGATTTAAAGTATTGGTATCAGTTGCTGTCTGACAATAAAGCAAAAAATTTAGACTTCTTAAAGCAAGAATTTGATTTGAGAGAAACATGGTTAGAGATTCAGACTTTTAGACAACATCTTATTAATAAACTTGATTTAATGTCCTTAACAGTTAAAGAATCTGTCCCAATTCTGATTGACTACTTGATATTAAATTTACAACATAGGGTTTCTGATAAAGGTAAGCTCTCACACATACATAAAATTATTAGAGATGAAACACATTACAGTTCAGATACTTACTGGAATTATTTCATTTCCATTAATGGTGAATCACCAAAACAACAAGATAAACAATATATATTGGAATCTGCTTATAAAACTACTTCTTCTATTAACTGGAGACTTTTTACCTGGAAATTTTTACATAGATCTTTCTATACACCCTTAATGATGAATAAAATAAACAATAAAGACAACATATGTAAGAGATGTAATGTAGAAATAAATGCTGATTGGGCACATATGTTTTATGACTGTATAAAACTGAAGGAATATCGGATGTTAATCAATGATTTTTTGCAGGCTCTTTTCACAGATAATTTCATAGTCTCTAAATCACTTATATTATTTAACACCCCTGTTCCTAAATGTGTTAAAAAAGTTAAACTTCCCTTATTATGGTCTATTCTAGCAGTGGCTAGAAAAATAATAACCAGAAATTGGATTTCAGATACTCCTCCTTCATTTAATGAATTTAAAAATGTTATGATTGAAGTGTGTCATATGGAACTAATGACAATAAAGTCAAGAACCATTAGGAAAACATCTTACTATAATATATGGGATACTTTACAAAATTTGTTAAAACAGTCTTAGTTTCATTAGTAAGATGTTACAGTTTAATTAATTGATTTGATTTGCAGTGGATGTCTTTGTAAATACTTTGGTTGTTTTATCAAATGTTATAACTGTTTATATATTAACTGCTTGTATAAGATTGTTATAATATTTATTTTGTATGTTAAAAATAATAAACTTGTTTTAAAAAAAAAAAGAAGAAGGCAGCGCAACGTTAAAAGGAAAAAGAAAGAACTGCAGGTATTGTAAATACTACTGATTGTGAGCTATCTCCTTCTCAAATAACTTTAATGCAGAAGGGGCTGAAGTTTATTCCTACTTACTCAGATGACATTGTGAAAGGATTGACTGATTTAAAGATTTTTGTGAGGACATTGAACCTTAAACTCACATTTAGAGATGCTAGAAGTATTAATAATATGTCTGTGTGTAAGAAAAAAAGCATGTTTTTGCCAAATAGTTTTCCTGTAGTAACAGCTTTTCGTGACAAATGTGAAAAGGAATTGAGAAATTTATATGAAAGCAAAACAAAGAAAAAATACTATAAGTTGACAGCTATTGAGCATGAAGCCATGAAACAGTTGGAAGATAATAATGAAATAATTATAAAGCAGGCAGATAAGGGTGGTGCAACTGTTGTAATTAACAGAGCAGGTTATATGTTAACAATGCAAGCTCTTCTGGATGATGCAAACACTTTTAAGAAAATAAGTGTGATGGATGTTAAAACATGTATAAGTGAATATAATATGCTTATTTATGACATGCAACTTGCTAACAGTATAAGTATAGAGCTGTTTAACTTTTTTACTATTCCTTGCCCAAAAACTCTGGTAATTTATGGAATACCAAAGATCCATAAATCTTTGACTCAGCCACCCATGAGACCTATAGTCTCAGGTAGAGGCTAGGTAACAGAACCTGTTTCTATATACTTGCAAGAATGTTTAAGTAAGTATTTACCACAGAATCTGAGTTATATAAGAGACACAAATGACTTCTTGATCAAGCTGACAGAATGGAACACAATGAATAAATGTAATGATTTTATGTTTGTAACATTGGATATCAATTCATTATTCACTGTAATTCCAAATGAATATGGCACAGAAGCAATACGCGGTTATTTAAATGAAGAAACAACTAAGCCAGCTAATGAAATAGAAACTATCTGTCTCTTATTAGGCCTGGTATTAACTAAAATGTATTTTTATTTAATGAGCAACCATATATTCAGATAGCTGGAGTAGCCATGGGTACTCCTATGGCAAATACTTATGCAAATTTAGTTATGCATCAGTGGAAAAAAATCAGTTGTATTTAATAATAAGCAAGCTATGAATAGCAGGGTTCTGTTTTATCGAAGATTTGTTGATGACTGCCTATTAATACAGAATGGTCTGAGCAAATGCTGAATGAGTATGTGGAATATTTAGAGAGTACTAATGCATTTTTTAGATTCAAAAAGCAATGTTCAGCTGAAAGAATGTCCTTTTTGGATGTACTGCTTGAAAAGGAAAGGAATGTAATTGTAACAAGTGTTCATAAAAAGGAAGTGCAAGTTAATTGGTATGTGCATATAGAGAGCATGCATCCCCACACACACATTTTTAAAGGAATAGTGAAAGCACAACGTATTAAAACAAGTAGGTTAAATACTAGTGACAACAAATGTAAGCTGCAGATGACTGAACTGGCAAATTAATTTATAGAGAGAAGATATGCAAAATCTATGGTGGATGAGCTAGTAAATTAAGTTTTTAATAATAGAACAGGACTAATAAAACCTATTTTTATTATTGACTATACCTGTAGTATAGTGAATAAAGAAGAAGAAAATCTGGCTAGATATCTAACTACCGATAATATTAAGACTAAGGAAGTAAAAAAAATTATTGAGAATAACTGGAATATCTTGATGGCTAGTTCAGAGCTACATCAGATACTTCTTAATACTTCTTAATAAGCCAGATTTTACATATAGGAATTTAAAGAACTTAAAAATGTGATTGTGCTATAAATCCATCCAATTTCAAATAAAAAAATATTTTTTCAAATGTACAACAATATGCAATACTACATGTTTAATATATCATGCTACCTGCCTAAAGTGCCCCTCTTTTTATGTTACAAGGAAACTAAAGGAAAGAATAACAGAACATAAGTCAGAGATACGTAGACAAATACAGCAGATTGCATTAAGTAAGCATATTTTGGAGAAAGGTACTGAGCACACCTTTAAATTTAGGGTGATGGAAGCAGTGTATAAACAAGTAAGAGGGGGTGCTGTTAGTAACCTACTGGAAAATAAAGAATTTGCATGGATCTTAAGACTGCAAGCAGATGTACTACCAAGGTTGAATAACATGATAAGTATTAAGCCAGTTTTAGCAACTAGACCAATGCAACTGCACTAGGTATTTTAAATGTGTGTATATACATATATATGTGTTCTTTTTTGTATATGCGCAAATAATTTGAATATGTAAAAAAATGTTCATAATAAATATTTTATTAGATAGATAAAATTATTTAATTATATAGTTTGTATTTATAAATTGAGTTGAAAGTATGTCTGGGTACTTTTTAAGGAAACTTTTTAAGTACCTGCTATATCTCTAAGCTAAAATGTTAACTGAATTATTGTAAAAATTACGTGATTAGCTGGCCGTATTCACACGATTGTACTCTTGTTTTACAAAAACTGAAGGAATGTTACAGATTTTATATTGCACTGAAGAAGGATTTACATCCGAAAGCTTTGCTGTAATAAAGCATTGATGTTCTTGGAGTTGGAAATTTTCTGTTATACGGGCATATCATATGCAGGTAAGACAGCTTTATTTAATCATATTACCCAAAGTTGGTATGCCACTCATGTGTCCTCTTTGATACTTCAGTATGCTAATCACCATGTAATATGCTTAGAGTATAATGCTAGCAAAAATGCAAACATTAGGGCTGCATGCTTACCACCACCTTGGAGACCTTTTGTTAATGTGCAGCTGGATTTTGTCCAGATACCAAAAGTTCATAAATTACAGTATGTGTAAATAGTGATATCTACCTTTCTGCATGGGTCGAAGCTTACCCAAATCACAAAGCAGATTCTGTAACAGATATTAAAAAATGTATTTAAATGTATACCTAAATTTGGTGTACCTTGCACTATCAATAGTGACCAGTGAACTCATTTTAATTCCCTGACTAGAGAGCTATGCAAGTTTTTTTTTTACAATGTACTAACCATCCACAGTCATCTGGATTAGCAGTGAGGGTTAACAGGACCCTTAAAAATAAGATTCCAAATATTTGTGCTAAAACAAGCCTTAAATGGCCAGAGGCACTTCCTTTAGCATTACTGAGTATGAGAAGTACGTTAACTACTACAAGGAAATTGAGTCCCTGTGATACATTAATGGGGGACCCATGGGCCTTCCAGTTACTCTCCCTGTGTCATATAAAAAAATAACTCTATGATATTATATTGTCTTACTGCACAAAATGTATTAATTTCTTGCAGCAATACCACAAAACTGTAACAAAAGCTCTTCTGGAACCTCCTGACCAGCCCTGTCACTGACTGCAGCCCAGAGACTGGGTTTATGTTAAAACTTTCCAAAGAAAGAACTGTTTTAGTCCAATAAAGGCTTGTTGTATGAATGTTTCAGACAAATCATCTTTGTCAGATAAGGACAATTGAAGTGCTAGAGGCAAATCATCTGCCCCAGTGAAGGATTAAGAAAAAATCAATTCAGAGAACAGTCCATCATGAATCCAGTGACAACAGATACTTTTGTTTTGTTTTTGTTGTTGTTTCCTCTTACAACCTGGTCGAGAGAAAATAATTTCCTGCCGGTTCTTTGACAATATGCTGTGGAATTAAATGTGACAAAATGTTGGGTGTGTTTACAAATATGTCATCATTCTAAGGCAGATATTCCCATGATTCCAAATCCACATCACAGGTGATATTTAAAAAGGATCTTAGTGACACAAATCTAACCTAACGTAATCTGACTGGCTTTTCAAAAGTTGTGTCTCTTCAGCATGCAACCACAAATTGTGGAGGCACATACTATGCAAAAACTGGAACTGAACCAGTGGAAATGTACAGTTTTGTACCTACCATAAATGTAGATGTCCGATAGATATGCAACTGCAGTCCTGACATATGGGTTGTCTTGCCTCAGGCAGCCCCTCGGTCGGCCGGATTCCAACGTCTGGGTCCGGCGTCGGCTGTTGTCGCTTCTTCCCTGACGTCAGAGCGGCTGGGGTATAAAATCATCAGCCGACGCCATCTTCTTCAGTGTTTCTTGCCCCAGATGCCAGGTGCCCTCCAAGGGAGGCTAAATTTAGGAAAATGCATAAAATTCCAGACATGCATAATAGTAATAAACAGATACACCATAAAAGCTATCCCCAGCTAAGTTGGAAAAGGGGTAGTGGACCCAAAAAGGTAAATTACTGAGGGGTAGGAGGGAGGGTAAACCTGACTGCAGTTGCATATCTATCGGACATCTACATTTATGGTAGGTACAAAACTGTACTATGTCCTTCAAGAATGCAACTGCAGTCCTGACATATGGGTTGAATACCATAGCCAAGCTGGGGGTGGTAGGATCTAAGAAAAAGATGGTGTAGCTAAAATACCCTGCAGGACTGCCGAAGCAAAGCCTGCTCGGGATCTGGAGTATAAAGGCAGGTTGTAGTGTTTGGAAAATGTATGCACGGAGCTCCATGTAGCAGCTTCTAGAATGTCCTTTGTAGCCACCCCTCTTAGAAAGGCTGTGGAGGTGGCTATAGCTGTGGTGGAGTGTGGCCTGATATTGGCTGGCACACCTTTTCCATGGAAAGAATAACAGAATCTGATGCAGTGTCCAATCCATTTTGAAATTGTTTGCTTGGAAATTGCCTTTCCTTGCACTCCAGCAGCGTAAGCTACAAATAGTTGGTCAGACTTTCTGTTGGCCTTTGTTCTGTCCAAGTAGTAGCGTAATTGTCTGTGTATGTCCAAAGTGTGCAGCAGCTTTCCTCCTTTATTTTGAGGATTGGGAAAGAAAGTAGGCAGGTGAATTGCTTGATTTAGAAACACCCTGGATATCACTTTTGGCATGAATGAAGGATTGGTTCTTAAAGAAACTCTGTCCTGATGAAAAATGAGGAATGGAGGTACTGCCATGAGGGCCTGTATCTCCGAGACTCTTCTTGCTGAGGTAACTGCCAACAGGAAAACTGTTTTCCAGGAGAGAAATTGCATCTCTGAAGATGCTGCTGGCTCAAAAGGAGGAAGAGTTAATTTTTCCAAGACGAAGTTGAGGTCCCATGCAGGCACTGGTGGTTTCCTGGGAGGTTTGATATTCTTTATCCCTCTTAGAAACTGCCTTAGCAAAGGATGTGAAAACACAGGTGGATCACAGTTGTATTTTGCTGAGATTGCTGAAGCGTGTATTTTTATGGAAAAATATGAAAGGCCACTATGAAGCATTTCTGCCAAGTATTCTAGTATCTGTGGCATGTTTATTACTGATACATCCTGACCCTTGTTGGCATTCCAGGTGATGAATCTCTTCCATTTGGCTGAATAAGTTTTTCTGGTGCAAGGTCTGCGTGCTTCCAGTAGGATCTCTTGAACTTTTTTGGAGAGAGAGATATGGGTAGAAGTCATGGAACCCTCCAAGCTGTCAGCTGCAATGTTTGCAGGTTGGGATGAACAGTCCTGTAATTGTGCTGAGTTAGAAGCAGAGGCCATTGAGGCAGGGGCCACGGCTTGGTGCGAGATATGCTCCTTAGTAATGGATACCAGTGCTGCCTTGGCCAGTCTGGAGCTATCAAAATACCTTTTGGTTGCTCTGCTTTGATCTTCAGTAACACCTTGGTCATTAATGGTAGAGGTGGGAATGCGTAGATTGTCAGAGAATTCCAGCTGAAGGAGAGAGCATCCATTCTCCAGGCTTGAGGATGGTGTGTCCTCGAACATAACTTCTTCAGATGATGATTGAGGTGAGAGGCAAAGAGATCTATGTCCGTCCTTCCCCACGCATGAGTTATTTGCGAAAAAATGTCTGGATGCAGCATCCATTCGTGCGGGTCCAAAATGTTTCTGTTTTGACTGTCCGGCAGAATATTGTCCTTGCCTGGAACAAAAGTACAGTTTTGTACCTACCATAAATGTAGATGTCCGATAGGTATGCATCTGCAGTCATAACATATGGGCTGTCCTGCCTCAGGCAGCCCTTCAGTCAGCTGGATTCCAAAGTCTGGGTCTGGCCTCGGCTGATGTCGCACTTTCCCCGACGTCAGAGCGTCTGGGGTATAAAAGCATCAGCCGATGCCATTTTCCTCAGTTTTTCTTGCCCCAGATGCCAGGTGCCCTCTAGGAAGGCTAAATTTGGATAAATGCTGAAAAGTTCCAAACATTTGCAAATTATATACATATATAAACAAACAAATACACCATAATAGATTCCCCCAGCTAGCTGAAAGAGGGGTAAGCACCCTAGGAATACCACAGAGGGGAAGGAGGGTGGGTAATCCTGACTGCAGATGCATACCTATCGGACATCTACATTTATGGTAGGTACAAAAATGTCCTTCAAGGATGCATCTGCAGTCATAACATATGGGTAGAATACCATAGCCAATCTGGGGGAGGAGGTACTAAGAGAAGGATGGTGTAGTTAAGATCCCCTGCAGTACTGCAGTTGCAAACCCTGCTCGGGATCTGGAGTATAAAGGTAGATTGTAATGCTTGGCAAATGTATGCACGGAGCTCCAAGTAGCAGCTTCTAAAATGTCCTTGGTAGCCACCCCTCGTAGGAAAGCTGTAGTGGTGGCTGTGGCCCTTGTGGAGTGAGGCCTGATATTTTCAGGAACTGTCTTTCCATGAAAAGAGTAGCAAAAGCGAATGCAATTTCCTATCCATTTTGAAATTGTCTGTTTGGAAATTGCTCTTCCTTGCACCCCAGTTGCATATGCTACAAAAAGTTGGTCAGTTTTTCTGTTAGTTTTAGTTCTGTCCAAATAGTAGCGTAGTTGTCTGTGTATATCCAAGGTGTGCAAAAGTTTTTCCCCTTTGTTCTGTGGGTTAGGGAAGAATGTAGGCAAGTGAATAGCTTGGTTCAAGGATACCCTAGATACCACCTTTGGCATGAAAGTAGGATTGGTTCTCAGTGACACTCTATCCTGGTGAAAAATAAGAAAAGGCTGCACTGCCATTAATGCCTGTAACTCAGATACTCTTCTTGCTGAAGTGATTGCCAGAAGGAATGCAGTTTTCCAAGATAACACTGTAGGTCTGCTGATGCTGCTGGTTCAAAAGGAGGTAGTGTCAGTTTTTCCAGCACAAAATTGAGATCCCATGCAGGTAGGGGGGGGTCTTCTTGGAGGTTTAACATTTTTGATCCCTCTCAAAAATTGTCTGAGAAGAGGGTGTGAGAAGATAGGTGGATCCATATTGTATTCTGCTGAAATTGCTGAAGCAAGAATCTTAATGGAAGAATAAGACAGGCCATTGTGGAACAATTCTGCTAAGTATTCTAGGATGTGTGCTAGGTTTGCCACTGTGACATCTGTGCCCTTTGATGTGCTCCAAATGAGAAATCTCTTCCATTTGGCTGAGTATGTCTTTCTTGTGGAAGGTCTGCGAGCCTCCAGGATAATGTCCTTCACCCTCTGAGATAAAACAGTTTGGTTGGGTTTTAAGGAATTTTCCAGGCAGTTAGCTGCAATGTTTTCAAGTTGGGATGCAGGGTCTTGAAATTGTTCTGCGTTAGAAGAAGAGGCCATAGGGGAAGAGGCCATGAATTTGCCTGAGATATGCTTCTCAATAGCGGGTACCAGTGTTGTCTTGGCCAGTCCGGAGCTATTAGTATCATTTTTGGCTGTTCCTCCCTGATCTTCAGTAGAACCTTGTACATCAATGGGAGAGGTGGAAAGGCATATACTGTTAGGGCATTCCAGCTGAAAGAGAGAGAGTCCACCCTCCAGGCCTGTGGGTGGTATGTCCTTGAGCAGAATTTCTTCAGTTGGTGGTTGAGTGGGGAGGCGAACAGATCTATCTCTGGCATTCCCCATTTCTTTGTTATGAGTTTGAAGATGTCTGGATGCAGCATCCATTCGTGTGCATCCATGGTAGTTCTGCTTAAGCTGTCTGCTAGTGTATTCTCTTTTCCTGGTACGAATTTGGCCTGCAGCTGGATATTGAGATTCAGGCATAGGTTCCACAGATTCATAGCCATCTGGCATAGAGGGTAGGAATGTGTGCCTCCCTGTTTGTTTATGTACCACATGACCGTGGTGTTGTCTGTCCTTATTAACAGATGTCCTTGCTGGAGGAAGGGTCTGAATGCCTCGATTGCATGCCTCACTGC
The DNA here is from genome assembly GCF_019279795.1 of Protopterus annectens. Taxonomy (NCBI): domain Eukaryota; kingdom Metazoa; phylum Chordata; order Ceratodontiformes; family Protopteridae; genus Protopterus; species Protopterus annectens. The sequence goes on along the minus strand of NC_056729.1, from coordinate 1,099,452,322 downwards.
CAGCATTTCCTTTTGGTTTATATGCATGCTTAGCTGCCCTTGAGGCCATAGGCCTTGGATACGTTTGTCCTCCATGTGTGCTCCCCATCCTCAGTCTGAGGCATCCGTGGTGATGGTCTGCCTTGTTTTTGGTTTGTTGAAAGGCAACCCTCTGTTGGACTGGCAGGCCTGAGCCCACCACAGGAATTCTTTTTGAAGGCATGGAATGATTGGTATCATGGTTTCTAGACTGTGACTGTGTTGAGACCATACATTCCTTAGGTACCATTGTAATTTCCTCATATGCAACCTGGCATGTGGAATTAAAATTATGCAGGATGCCATGTAACCCGGGGCCTGTAGGACTTTCCTTGCAGTAAGCTGAGTTTGTCTTGTCAGAATCATGAAGTAATCTGGAAGTTGTTTTTGTTTTTCTTCTGTGAGAAAAGCCATCTGAGTGATTGTGTCCAGATCCGCACCCAAAAAGCTTATCCTTTGGGATGGTACTAGTCTTGACTTTTGGATGTTGACTGTGTATCCCAAGGTCTGTAGCAGGTGTATGGCATAGGCCAAGTCCTTTAACAATTTTTTCTTGTTGTCCACTTGTATTAGGCAGTCGTCCAGGTATGGATACATTTGAATTCCCTGAAGTCTGCAATGTGCAATTACTGATGCCAGGCATTTCGTGACTACTCTGGGCACAGTAGATAAGCCAAAGGGCAATGCTGAGAATTGATAATGCTCTGATCCTGCAAGAAATCTGAGGTGTCTTCTGCAATCTGGTCGGATAGGGACGTGCAGGTATGCCTCCTTGAGATCTAGAGTCACCAGCCAAGACTCCTTGCCCAACATGGGAAGAAGTTGCTGTAGGGTCAGCATTTTGAATTTTGGCACAATGAGATAAGTGTTCAGTGCGGACAGGTCGAGAATAGGCCTCCATTGGTTTTCTTTTCTTGGTACAAGGAATAGTCTAGAGTAAAATCCTTGGCCTTGTTCTGTAGATGGTACCCTTTCTATAGCTTTCATCTGAAGTAAATTGCTGATTTGTCTTAAAGCCTCTGCCTTCTGGTTTGGTGGAAGGTTTGGCATTCCGCCTCTTTTTGGCAAAGTGTGGAAGTGAAACCTGTATCCTTTGTCTATTATTTGCAATGTCCATGTATCCTTTGTAATGCAATGCCAGTTTTTTGAGAATAAGGCCAGCTTTCCGCCCAAGGGTGCTTTCAGTTGATCCCTGGTAGGCGGAATCAGAGTCAAGTCATTTGGTCTGTCCTGTAGTAGTGGTTGTAGTTGTAGCTGTTGCACTACTCCTCCTGTTGGCAGGCAGCCACTGACGGCCTCTGTAGGGGCCCTTGGATTGACCTCTGCCTCTAGGGCACCTGTTCCTGCCTCTCTGTGCTCTGGAGGAGTCTGGAAAGGACCAATTCTTTGTAGGCCAGTTTCTGCTGAACCTGGGAGGTTGAACTTGCAGGAAATCTTTAACTGTTTGCACAGATTTTGCTTTTTCTTCAACCTTCTTTAGAATCTCCTGCGCAGGGGAGCCAAATAAATGTTGTTTCTCCATTGGAGCATCGAGGAGTTTAGCCTTGACATGGTCTGGCAAAGATTGCTCCTTCAGCCAGGCATGCCTACGAATTACTGCCCCAGTCATAGCTGATCTAAATGAAGCCTCCAGTGCATCATAGCCACATTTTAAGAAATGATTACTAACCTGTTGTGAGTTGTGTACCAAATCCTGAAGGGATTTACGGTCTAAGGGTTCAGGAGAAGAAAGTTTCTTATTCAGCTGATCCAACAAAAATTCTTGGTACTGTATCATATGGAATTGACAGTTTAATGCCCTGGCAGAAAGAGTAGCAGATGTATAAACCTTTTTTCCCCATCTCTCTAATGCTCTAGACTCTCTTTCAGAGGGAAGGGGATTTTTGGCAGTAGCGGCTGCAACCCCTTTAGGGCCCTGAGAAATAGTTTCTGGGTCTGCAGCATGGGCTTTATACAGGTGGAAGTGAGAATCCGGGGCCCTGTAATATCTGTCAGGTTTGGCGGGGGCCGGAGGAAGAGAATCAGGTGCAGTACTGACATCATTGTACACATCATCAATTACAGTTAGAACAGGAGGTCTAGCTAAGGGCCTATGCTGGGGTAAATGCAAAAAGGTCCTTAATATTTTTCTAGAATCAGAGAAATCCTGACCCTGCCATTGAAAGTGCTCTCTCATGGAGTGTAAAGTCTCCCCAAAGGAAAATTCTTCAGGGGGGGAGGCCGAAGGGATAGATTCTTCTGCATCTGAATCCTCATAAGGCGAGTAGGCCCCTTCCTGGTGGTCTGACAAATCAGATCCATCCGTGGAGTAATCTGAGGAGTGAGGTTCAGAGGGGTCAGTCCTGGGCCTTTTGTCTGGAGGAGGTTGGGAGGCCCTGTCTGGGTGAGGTTGGGAACCCCTAATTAAGGAGATAAGGTCCTCAGCAAGACTGAGGATCTGTGAACTAGAGGAAGGCCTCTGGGATGTAGATTTGGCAGGCAAAGCTTTTGAAAGTTTGGCAGCTTTAGCCCTGGAGAAGGCCTTAATAGACATAGAAGCTGGGGGCCTAGTTGCCCCACGTGCAGGGGTAGAAATGTCCAAAGGTATGGTGTCGGACAATTCCTGAACACTAGCTTCGGTAGGGAGTTCTGAAGCCGACTCAGCCGGGGCCTCACTGGCCTTGGTGGTCGGAGGTATGGTTTCAGTAGTAGGAATAGCCATGGACTCGGTTTCAGCCGAAACCGAGACACTCGCGGTAGGCCTAGCCGTGGTTTCAACCGAAACCGCGGGCTGCGAGTGTCGGTCATTTTCCTTGCGTTTTTTGACCATATGCGAAGTCGGAGTCTCCGACGGCATTTTATAAGCAAAAGCGGTTCCAAAAAATTCCTCTGCAAACTCCGACCGACGTCTAAGAGTCCGTCGGTTGAAGGAGGCACAGGCTAAACAAGCTGATATGTCGTGGTCTGGGCCTAAGCAAGGAAGGCACTAAGAATGGAAATCCTTATGAGGTATTTGTTTCCCACAAGGTAAACAATTATTTACTTTGTCTGACATCGGCTGAGGCAAGAAAGAGTCCCCAATGGGGTACTTAGCTTTTTTCGAAGTCTTCGGTAGCTGAAATCTCTGGATCTGACCGACCGGCACTTGCGAACAGCTTCTGCTTCGGGCACCGCGCGGCAAGAAAGACTGAGGAAAATGGCGTCGGCTGATGCTTTTATACCCCAGACGCTCTGACGTCGGGGAAAGTGCAACATCAGCCGAGGCCAGACCCAGACTTTGGAATCCGGCCGACCGAAGGGCTGCCTGTGGCAGGACAACCCATATGTTATGACTGCAGATGCATCCTTGCAGGACATCTGGGATTGCAACTGTAGGTTCAGTTTCAGAGCCTTTTCCCAAAGAGTTATTGTTAGTCTGCAGAGGGGGTAAGAATGAGTACCTCCCTGTTTGTTTATGTACCATATGACAGTGGTGTTGTCTGTCTTTATTAGCAGATGACCTTGCTAAAGAAATTTTCTGAAGGCCTCGATTGCATGAATCACTGCCAACATCTCTTTTTGATTTATGTGCAGATGCATATCCCAGGGAGCCCATTGCCCTTGCATGCATCTGCCCTCCATGTGCGCCCTCCAACCATGATCTGAGGCATCTGTTGTAATGGTTTGACTTGCTTGAGGTTTGTTGAAAGACATGCCTTTGTTTAATTGACTTGCTTGTACCCACCACAAAAATTCCTTTTGAAGACATGGAATGAGTGGTATAATTTCTGTTGTGGCTGTGTTGAGACCATAAACTTTTTAGGTACCATTGTAGTTTTCTCATGTGTAGTCTTGCCAGTGGAATCAGAAGAATGCAAGATGCCATGAAACCCAGGGCCTGCAGGATTTTTCTTGCAGTCATCTGGGTGAGCTTTGCTAGGCTTTTGAAGTAATCTGGTAATTGTTCTTGTTTTTCTTCCATGAGGAAAGCCATTTGTGAGTTTGTGCCCAGCTTGGCTCCTAGAAAAATTATTTGTTGGGATGGCAGTAGTCTTGATTTTTGAATGTTGACTGTGTATCCCAAAGCCTGTAGTAAGTGTATGACATAGTCCAAGTTTCTTATCAAGGCTTGTTTGCTGTCCGCTTGTATAAGGCAGTCGTCCAGGTAAGGGTAAATTTGTATCCCCTGGAGTCTGCAATATGCAATTACTGATGCCAGGCATTTCGTGAATACTCTGGGCGCAGTAGATAAGCCAAACGGCAATGCTGAGAATTGATAATGCTCTGACCCTGCAAGAAATCTGAGGTATCTTCTGCAACTGTGTCTGATTGGGACATGCAGGTATGCCTCCTTGAGGTCCAGAGTAACCAGCCAAGACCCCTTGCCCAGCATGGGAAGAAGTTGCTGTAACGTCAGCATTTTGAATTTTGGCACAATGAGAAAGGTGTTTAGAGCGGACAAGTCCAGTATAGGTCTCCATTGCTTTTCTTTTCTTGGAACAAGGAACAGTCTTGAGTAGAATCCCTGGCCTTGTTCCTGAGGAGGAACCTTTTTTATTGCTTTGATTTGTAGCAGCTTTGAAACTTGTATGAGTGCCTCTGCCCTTTGATTGTGTGGCAGGTTTGGCATGCCTTGCCTTGTTGGTAAGGTATGGAAGTGGAACCTGTAACCTTTCTCTATTATGTTCAAAATCCATCCGTCCTTTGTAAAAACGTGCCAATTTTTTGAAAATAAGGATAACTTTCCGCCTAAAGGAGCTTCTCTTTGAGTCTTGGTCGGCGGTGTCAAAGTCAAGTCATTGTGATTGTCCCTGTGGAGCAGTGGGAGTCCCTGCGCCACTTCTCTGATTAGTTGGTTGCCATTGGCGGCCCCTGTAGGAGCCTCGATATTGCCCTCTACCTCGAGCATGCCTGCTTTTTCCCCTTTGAAACTTGTCAGTGTCTGGAAAGGACCAATTCTTCGAAGGCCAATTCCTGCTGAACCTTGGTGGCTGAACCTGGAGGAAATCTTTGACTGTTTGTACTGATTTAGCCTTTTCCTCAATTGATTTCAGCACACCCTGTGCATTAGCACCAAATAGCTTGTCTTTTTCCAGAGGTGCATCTAGAAGCTTTACTTTAACATGATCTGGCAATGACTGTTCTTTCAACCAGGCATGCCTACGTATGACGGCCCCTGTCATAGCTGCCCTACATGAAGCTTCCAATGCATCATAACCACACTGAAGAAAATGATTGCTAACCTGCTGAGTATTATGAACCAAATCCTGCAAAGCCTTTCTATCTAAAGGCTCAGGAGAGGCTAACTTTTTCTGCAAATCATCCATCAGAAAATCTTGATACTGAAACATATGAAAAAGACAGTTAACAGCCCTCATGGCAATGGTAGTAGAGGTATAAACTTTCTTACCCCACCTCTCCAGAGACCTAGATTCCCTGTCTGCGGCAAAGGATTCTTGGTCGTGGAAGTGGCCACTCCTTTGGGCCCCTGAGAAATAGTTTCTAGATCAACAGAGTGGTCCTTAAAAAGATGCTTATGAGCTTCAGGAACCCTGTAATATCTGTCTGGCTTGACAGGAGCAGGAGGGAGAGAATCAGGGGAAGTACTGGAGTCTGAGTACACATCATCCAATACATCTAACACTGGGGGAATAGCTAAAGGCCTGTGCTGGGGTAACTTAAGGAAGGTCCGAAGCCTTTTCCTGGAGTCGGAGAAATCCTGGCCCTGCCACTGAAAATGCTCTCTCATGGAGTGGAGAATTTCCCCGAAAGAAATATCCTCATGAGGAGAGGCAGAGGGAATGGATTCATCTGTGTCAGAATCCTCGTAGGCTGGGAAGGGTTCTTCATGGGAATCTGAAAGGCCTGACTCACCAGAGGCTTCATCTGAGGAAAAGGTGTCTGTCTGCTCAACCCTAGGCCTTTTGTCTGAAGGCGGCTGAGAACCTCTGTCTGGATGAGCCTGAGAGCCCCTGATTAATGAAATTAGATCTGCAGCTAAAGTCATGATCTGTTTATCCGAAGTGGGAGGATGAGACTTAGCCTGGCTGGCAGCCTTAGCACGTGTGTAGGCCTTGATGGACATAGGCACAGGAGGCCTAGCTGTCCCATGTGCTGGAGTAACTTTGTCCACCGGTATGGTGTCAGGCAAATCTTGGACTTCGGTTTCAGGAGGAAAAACAACAACTGGCACCGAGGAAGCCTCCGGGACCGTAGTGTGCGGTAAAACGGTGTCGTCGACCTGGAGCAGTTGAATTACCGCCTCCGAAGGGACCGATACACTCGCGGTATGCTTAGGCGTGGTGTCGGTGGAAGTCGCGGGCCGCGAAGGTCGGTCCCGGTCCTTCCGTTTTTTGGAAACGTGTGCAGTCGGAAGTTCCAACGGCATGATATAGGAATAATTTTCCCCAAAAAAGTCTTCAGCAAATTCTGCCAGGCGCCTAAGTGTGCGCTTATTGAAGCAAGCACAGGCAGCACAGGCCGAGACGTCGTGGTCTGGGCCCAGGCAGGGAAGGCAGTAAGAATGGAAGTCCTTATGATGTATTTGTTTACCACAAGACAAAAAATTATTAACTTTTGCAGATTTATCTGACATCGGCTGAGGCAAGAAAAGGTTCCCCAACGGGGTACTTAGCTTTTTGATGACTTCGGTAACTGAAAACACAGGAGCTGGCCGACCAGCACTTGCGAACTGCTTCTGCTTCGGGCACTGCATGGCAAGAAAGACTGAAGAATATGGCATCGGCTGATGATTTTATACCCCAGCCGCTCTGACGTCGGGGAAGAAGCGACAACAGCCGACGCCGGACCCAGACTTTGGAATCCGGCCGACTGAGGGGCTGCCTGAGGCAGGACAACCCATAAGTCAGGACTGCAGTTGCATTCTTGAAGGACATCCAGCAAATGTAATGACACGAGATATAAAAATCTATTGAACTCTTTACATTTAAAAATCTATGAGTGCGGATGTGGCATGGGCAAGACAGAGGATTGTTACTACATTTGTGGTCATCATGCCTAAACCTGGTTCCTACAAACTGGTCTGAATGTTGTTTTGTAAGCTATATTTCAATAATCCTCCAGCAAGCAGACTTAAAAATAAATAGGCAAGTCACTAAACAGAGCAAGTATTTTAAGTCCTTACCCCTTGGTACGGAGTGCAAAGGACAACTCTCACAATCACAATTTTTCCTCAAATTCTTCAGGAGGTTAGCAAACTATACTTCACATCACATCAGGATGGCAAAATGAGAAACGACTGAAATGCAAACTGCAGTGTTACAAAATCGACCGGCACTTGACATAATATAATACTGGCTGCCAAAGGGGAGGGGGTCATGTGGCTTCACAGAAAGTCATTGTTGTTCTTATATTAGTGACTATCATGATAAACAAAAAAGTTGGTCAATTTCATGAAACAGAAGGCCAAGGACCTGGACAGCATATCTAAACAGTGGACACTTGGTTGGTTGGGCAGTGTATTTGGCAATATGAAAACTAGTATATTATGAGGTATCATTACAATAATCGGTTTTATTCTTTTACTTGTTTTAATATTTCCTGTTCTAAAAGCTATAATTTCAAAATGCTTAACCCCATCTGCATGTGAAATGCCATTTATAAAAGTATCTGAGAAAAATCCAATCACTATCAATAATAAATACTATGATGCTAAAACATATTTTATCAAGTTAAAAAAATGTAAATATAGTTGTGTGTGTTGCGTGACATTAGTAGTGTGAAATGGGGGATATCTGTTTTGGAAAAAAAATATTGTCACATGATTACTCTTCACAAAATGCATATTAACTTGCAGTTTTTTCACAAATTAGTCAAATAAAATGTTTATAATATATTTATGTTAAAATTAAAAGGTAAAATAGATGCCTGATTATGAAAAATATAATTTCACATAAATTGTGGCTTTATATTTCAAGTGTCTTACAACTGCATTGACTTTACAGTATACTGACAGATAGTTGAAGGCAAGGTAAGTGCTAATGGATTTAAGGGATGTTACTAATGTTTAAAAGAGTCTGGTTTCAAAATGTCAGTGAAAAAAACTAAGAAAAACAATGTGTTAGGATTCTTTGTAAGTGTGACAGCCCCACTCTGGGCCAGTAATCAAGGAGCCTGAATCCTCACTACTGACACTGGAGAGGGATGTTCACTTGGAATAAAAATGGATACTGCGGTGGTGGTGCTGCGGTAGCGTTGTCGCCTCACAGTTAGACGTTGCCCGTTCGATTCTCAGTTAGAGCGTCTTCTGTGTGACGACATGTGTGAATGGGCGTTCATTCATTGAAGGTTGTGTGTTAGGCCCAGCAAGCCAGCACGTAAAACTCTACTGCCAATCATTTAGCGGACCGGAGTTCCGCTGTGGCGACCCCTAACCGGGAAAAGCCGAAAGACGCAAAGCAAACACTCAGTATTTCCAGATGCAGACCTCTCTGCATCGAGCACAACTTCCCTTAAGAGCACACAGGGAACACAGTCAGCCTGGGGTCTGGAATTCTTTATGTCTATCTCCCTCCAGGGCCCCAATAAGACTCCCCACTGGCAAAAGTATATGGTTGGGTCCTCAGCAGAGTGTCCAAGCCAAGTCCTCCAGCACTCTCTCTGTGAAACTAGTGCTTTGTGTCCCTGCTCCAAGTAGCTGACACACACAGACACACACACACACACACACACCCACACACACACACACACACACACAAACTGTGAGATTTGAGTTTCATGCACACACACACACACACACACAAACATGCACATCTGGAAAAGGTTGGCACAGACTTACCCACTGTGCCTCCCTCTGCCCGGACTATAAGGAGTTATCACTGCCAACAGACACTACAAAGCCAGCTACCTAAGGCTCTTGCAAGGGTACAAAATTATATACTAAGTGAAATTAACATTAAAACAAATGGTAAAGTTGACTAACTAATCAAGCTTCAGGAGTAGCCACAGTGTCACCAATAGATATAAGTACTCTCAAAGGTTAAAATATTCTAAAGGACCAGCCACAATGAAAAGTTTAAATATATTTATTTAGGTTAGTGAGATTAATCCTGTCAACAAAGGATAGATACAAAGATAGGTAGATGCAAAGGGCAAGGAACTAATATCAGAGTGCAAATATTTGAACTTTTTTGCAGTGTACCAGTAAACAAATGCAAAATGTTAGTGCTATGACAAACTGCTACAATGACTGTAAACATTTTCTACATAAATATAGCATGGTTGTCCTCTGACTTCTACCATTGCCTTATGGCAGCATTGCAACTAAAGGCATTCTTTGCTACACAACTTCAGAATGCAAAGGCTCCATGAATATTATCTGTCAACAATAATACATTAACTGAGACATTTATCTATCCATTCACTCACTCTGTTGCCAAAGCCAGTACTAAATAGTTAATAAACAAACATTACTAAACAATATTCAATATTGTTTTACTATTAGCCCTTTTAACTTTGAAATCTTTAACAGTCAAAATAGTTTGCTTATCTCAGTTATCTTTCATTTACTCATAACTGTTTATTATAAATTATAAATACGGTCTTGCCCACTACTAGACCTTATAGACTATTCCGTACAATTGCATGATAATTATGAAGAATCAGTGCTGTGGAAGTCAGTAAGGCAGCATTTTGAACTGGCAAGCTCCTGTTATGTTTGTTAGTGATTTTTCTTTAGCTGAAGAAAGTTATTAGTCTTGCCTTTTAATGTTAAATCAGTCATGGGTGGTATTTGAGGGGAGCATACAGGAGCATGTCCCCCCCATGAAAGTCTGTGCCCCCATGAGAGTCCAAGTCTCTGGAATACTAAAAGTTTGTCATCCTGCTGAGCACACACATGCAAGAATAGTGGACTACTTTTCACAAGCATGTTCTTACCTCATGGGAGAGTGCATGCCTTTCGAAAGGCCTCGGAAATGTCTTCTGTTAAATTTTTCTGTAGCCAGGAGTACTTTGAGCAGCAGCAGTCAGGAGATGTCTTGTACTACATTTTAAGCAGCAGACAAGGTGACACAAGTCTGATATGTTTTTGGGAAAGTGTGTGCGTGCACGTGTGTGTGTGTATGTGTGTATGTGTGTGTGTGTGTGTGTGTGTGTGTGTGTGTGTGTGTGTGTGTGTGTGTGTGTGTAGTGCCCCAGGTAGATGGGGGGGGGGTTATGGTTAAGCGACTTGCTCTGAGTCATACAGTTGGAGGTAGAAAAATATCAAACCCTGTACTCCCAAGGCAGCACAACAAGAGAATGGAGCCTAAATCTCATTGTTCAGAAAATATATATCGTTGCAACACCTGTTGTAGTCCTGTTAACCTTTTAAGTAAATTAGACTTGCATGGTACTTAAGGCTTTGTGTTCCTGAATCCAAAAATGCAAGGTGTGAACCCTATCACCTCCACTCACCTGCACTGTGACTGTCCCTCAGACAATATTCTTGCATTACCCCTGAAAATGGGCACTTTCTCCACTGAGCTTACTTGACGAACAAGTGGATAAAAAAAATTAAAATGCGTCCCTTTTGGGATGTCCACCCCACCCATCCCAATGTACATACATAATTATTGTTGGTTTTGTCCAGAATTTTTGAGCAAAGAAAATGAGAATTACTTTGGTGTATTCCTTGTAAAATTTGTGGCTTTCTGACAATTTGTTGCAGTTTGCAATCACTAAATAATACCAGACATGTTAGTTTTAGCCTTTGTGCCCATCAGAAAATGCTTAATAATGCAACTGCATAAAAAAGATTTAAAACCTGTTCTTGTTAGATGTTTGTCTCTGATTCTTGAGAAAAGAGCTTGGGAGGACATGGGGCCTGTGCAGTGGGATACACTGTATGGTTCTGACAGTTGTGGGCTGAAATATACTTCTTGGTCATTATTTATGTATTTGTTCATTCATTTTGTTGCAGAAAATCATGTAAATATACAGAGTCATACAAGGATTGATAAAGTACAGTTTTGTACCTACCATAAATGTAGATGTCCGAATTGGATAGCATCTGCAGTCATAACAACTGGGTTGTCCTGTCGTCAGGCAGCCCTTCAGTCGGCCGGATTCCAAAGTCCGGGTCCGGCTTCGGCTGATGTCGCACTTCACCCGACGTCATCTCTGTTGGACTTCGGGTATAAAAGCATCAGCCAACGCCATTTTCTTCAGTGTTTCTTGCCCCAGATGCCAGAAGCCCTATAGAAGGCTAAAAAATTTTGGATAGATGCCAATATTTCCAAAAGATAGAGGTAAACACAAAAATAAGCATGTATGTACATAAACACAAACAAATACACCATGAAAGAAATCCCCCCACTAGCTAGCTATTAGAAGGGTAAACACCCTAGGAGTACCACAGAGGGGAAGGAGGGAGGGTAATCCTGACTGCAGATGCTATCCAATTCGGACATCTACATTTATGGTAGGTACAAAACTGTACTATGTCCTTCATGGATGCATCTGCAGTCATAACAACTGGGTAGAATACCATAGCCAACTAGGGAGGAGGATAAAAGTAAATTATGGTGTGTTTAGGATCCCTTGCAGAACAGCAGTGGCAAACCCTGCTCGGGATCTGGAATATAGAGGTAAATTATAATGCTTGGCAAATGTATGCACGGAGGTCCAAGTAGCCACCTCAATAATGTCTTTGGTAGCCACTCCTCGTAAGAAAGCTGTGGTAGTGGCTGTTGCCCTTGTAGAATGAGGTCTTATGTTCTGTGGAATTGGCTTTCCATGGAAGGAGTAACAGAATCGTATGCAATTTCCTATCCATTTGGAGATTGTCTGTTTGGAAATAGCTTTTCCTTCCCTTCCTGTTGCATAGGCTACGAAAAGTTGGTCAGTCTTTCTGCTATTTTTTGTTCTGTCCAAGTAGTAGCGTAGCTGTCTATGTACATCCAAGGTATGCAGTATTCTTTCCCCTCTATTTTGTGGGTTGGGAAAGAAGGTAGGCAGGTGGATTGCCTGGTTTAAAGACACTCTGGATACCACCTTAGGCATAAATGTAGGATTAGTCCTCATGGACACTCTATCTTGGTGGAAGATTAGAAAGGGTTGCACTGCCATTAAGGCCTGTAGTTCTGAAACCCTCCTTGCTGAAGTAATTGCCAGTAGGAAAGCAGTTTTCCATGACAGGTGTTGTAGGTCTGCTGTTGCTGCTGGTTCAAAAGGTGATAGTGTCAATTTTTCTAGCACAAAGTTCAAGTCCCAAGCTGGCAATGGTGGTTTCCTTGGAGGTTTTACATTCTTGATTCCTCTGAGGAACTGCCTGAGCAAAGGGTGTGAAAAACAGGTGGATCAAAACTGTATTCTGCTGAAATAGCTGATGCATGAATCTTGATGGAGGAGTAGGACAGGCCTGAATGAAGTAGTTCGCCAGATACTCCAGAATGTTAGGCATATCTATGTTTGATACATCTTTTCCTCTTTCAGAGCTCCAAATGACAAACCTTTTCCATTTCCCAGCATAATTCCTTCTAGTTGAAGGCCTGCGTGCTTCAAGAATAATGTCTTTAACTCTTTGTGAAAGTTCTGTATTAGCAGCTGCTATGCGATGTTCCATGCAGTCAGTTGCAGCGTTTTTAGGTTTGGATGCATGGTGCTGAAGTTGTTCTGAGTTAGCATCAAAGGCATCAGGGGAATTGGCCACATATTGTTCCGAGACATGCTCCTCAGCAGTGGGTACCAATGCTGTCTTGGCCAGTTTGGAGCTATCAGGATTATTCTTGGACGTTCCTCCTTGATTTTTAGTAGTACTTTGTGTATCAAGGGAAGAGGTGGGAATGCATATGCTGTTAGGCCTTTCCAGCTGAAGGAGAGCGAGTCCACTTTCCATGCTAGTGGGTGGAATGTCCTTGTGCAGAATTTTTGAGCTGGTGATTGAGAGGTGATGCGAATAGATCTATCTGAGGCATTCCCCATTTCTTCGAGATGGTCTTGAAGATATCCGGGTGCAGCTGCCATTCGTGGGCATCCGATGTGGTCCTGCTTAACATATCTGCTAGAGAGTTTTCTTTTCCTGGCACAAATATTGCCTGTAACTGGATGTTGTAGCTGAGTGCCAGGGTCCACAGCTCCAAAGTCATTCTGCATAGGGGTTAAGAATGAGTGCCTCCCTGTTTGTTGATGTACCACATGACTGTGGTGTTGTCTGTCCTTATCATCAAGTGGTTCTCCTTGAGAAATGGTCTGAACTTTTGGATTGCCAGTTTTACTGCCAGCATTTCTTTTAGGTTTATGTGCAGGTGAAGTTGGTCCTGTGTCCACAATCCTTGTACGCATTTGTCCAGCATATGCGCCCCCCCATCCTAGGTCTGAAGCATCTGTTGTGATGGCCTGGCTTGCTTGACCCTTGCGAAAGGGCAGGCCTGGGTTTGACTGGCATGCCTGAGCCCACCATAGGAACTCCTGTTTTAAGCATGGTATTAGTGGGATTTCCGTTTCTAGGCTGTGTCTGTGTTGGGACCATAAATTCTTTAGGTACCACTGTAGTTTTCTCATATGTAGTCTGGCAAATGGAACCAAGATTATGCATGATGCCATGAAACCCAAGGCCTGCAGTACCTTTCTTGCTGTTAACTTGTTCAGTTTTGTTAGTGCCAAGAAGTAAAGAGGGAGTTCTTTTTGTTTTTCTGTAGTTAGGAATGCCATTTGTCTTACTGTGTCCAATTCCGCTCCCAGGAAAGTCCTTGTCTGGGATGGTATCAGTCTTGACTTTTGTAAATTGACTGTGTATCCCAGTGCTTGAAGCAAGTAAATGACCCTTTGTAAATCTGTTGTCAGCTTGCTTTTGTTGTCTCCTTGTATCAGGCAGTCGTCCAGGTATGGATAAATTTGAATTCCTGTAGTCTGCAATGGGCGATTACTGATGCCAGGCATTTTGTGAATACTCTGGGCAGTAGATAAGCCAAAGGGCAATGCTGAGAATTGATAGTGCTCTGATCCTGCAAGAAATCTGAGGTATCTTCTGCAGATTGGTCGAATGGGGACGTGCAGGTATGCCTCCTTGAGATCTAGAGTTACCAGCCAACACTCCTTGCCCAGCATGGGAAGAAGTTGCTGTAGGGTCAGCATTTTGAATTTTGGGACAATGATGTAAGTATTCAGGGTGGACAGGTCTAGAATTGGTCTCCAACTTTTTCCTTTCTTGGCACTAGGAATAGTCTGGAGTAGAACCCTTTCCTTGCTCTGCTGTTGGCACTTTCTCCACAGCTCTCATGTTTGCTAACTCCATTATCTGTTGTAGAGCCTCTGTCTTTTGATTTGGAGGTAGATTTGGCATTCCTCTTTTGTCTGGTAAAGTGTGGAAGTGGAACCGTAACCTTGATCTATGGTTCGTAAAATCCACTTGTCCTTTGTTATGTGGTGCCAGTTTTTTGAAAATAAGGTTAGCTTTCCGCCTAGAGGAGCTGCTATTTGTTCCCTGGTAGGCGGGTTTAGGATTAAGTCACTGTGGCTGTGTTGATGTAGTGGCAGGTGTTGAGTCTGTGCCTCTGTTGTTACCTTGCCACTGTCGTCCTCTGTAGGCACCTCCTCTGGATTGGTTTCTGCCTCTGGAACGTCTATTCCTGCCCCTTTGAGGTCTTGTGGAGTCAGGAAAGGACCAATTTTTTGGCAGGCCAGTTCCTGCTAAACCTTGGGGGTTGAACCTGCAAGAAATCTTTAACTGTCTGGACTGATTTTGCCTTTTCTTCCATTTTCTTCATAACCTGTTGGGCAGGTGTACCAAACAAACTTGTTTTATCCATAGGAGCATCTAGCAATTTAGATTTAACATGATCCGGTAAAGCTTGCTCCTTTAGCCATGCATGCCTTCTAATTACAGTGCCAGTCATGGCTGATCTAAATGAAGCCTCCAGTGCATCATAGCCACATTTTAAAGAATGGTTACTAACTTGCTGTATGTTATTTACCATTTCTAATACATATTTCTTATCAAGAGATTCATCAGTGGTTAGCTTTTTAGTTAACTGATCAAGCATAAACTCTTGGTATTGTATCATGTGAAACTGACAGTTTAAAGCTCTAGCTGAGAGAGTGGCTGAAGTGTAAACCTTTTTACCCCATCTGTCTAATGACCTTGCTTCCCTTTCAGAAGGAACAGGGTTTTTAGCTATGGTCGCGGCAACTGCCTTGGGACCCTGGGAAATAGTTTCGGGTCTGCAAGAGGGGCCTTGTAAAGGTGGTGATGAGTACCTGGCACCCTGTAAAATCTGTCTGTTTTGGCAGGGGCTGGGGTTAAAGAATCTGGAGCGGAGCAGGCATCATTGAAAGCATCATCCACCACAGAGAGAACAGGAGGTATAGCTAAGGGCCTGTGCTGTGGAAGGTGCAAAAAGGTCCTAAGTCTTTTCCTGGAGTCTGAAAAATCCTGTTGCTGCCATTGGAACTGTTCTCGCATGGCATGCAAGGTTTCCCCAAAGGAGAATTCTTCTGGTGGGGAAGCAGCTGGAATGGATTCTTCAGCATCAGAATCTTCAAAATTGGAGAAAGGAGCCTCTGACTGGTCAGTTATGTCTGATTCATCAGCAGAATCATCAGAGGACACTGGCTCATGGGGCTCTGCCCTAGGTCTCTTCTCTGGGGCTGAGAGGCCCTGTCTGGGTGAGATTGAGATCCTCTAATTAATGAAATTAAATCTTCTGCCAAAGTAAGCATTTGAGAACTGGAAGAGGGCCTGGTTGAGGGGGGTTTAACAGGCACTGTTTTAGTAGTCTTGGCTGCTTTAGCCCTGGCGAAGGCCTTAATGGACATGGCTGCTGGAGGCCTAGCAGCACCACGTGCTGGGGTAGAGACATCCAAGGGAATGGTGTCTGATAAGTCAGTGGTAAGCACCGTAGTGGGTAAAATTTCTGAGGCCGATTCAAGAGTGTTAGCAGGGACCTCAGTTGTAGAGATAGATTCAGCTGTATTTTGATCAGTTTTCTCGGTTTCGGCCGAAACCGAGACACTCGCGGTTTGCTTAACCGTGGTTTCGGCCGAAACCGCGGACCGCGAGTGTCGGTCTTTTTCTTTGCGTTTTTTGGCAGAATGCGTAGTCGGAGGATCCGACGGCATAATGTACGCAAAATCAGAACCGAAAACTGTTCTGCAAACTCCGACCGACGCCTGCGTTCGTCGGTTGAAAGAAGCACAGGACGAACAGGCTGCTACGTCGTGGGCTGGGCCTAAGCAAGGCAGGCAGTAAGAGTGGAAATCTTTATGAGGTATTTGTTTCCCACAGGTTAAACAATTATTAACTTTTTCTGACATCGGCTGAGGCAAGAAAGAGTCCCCAACGGGGTACTTAGCTTTAGAAGTCTTCGAAGTAGTATTCGGTAGAAGTAATCTCTAGATCCGACCGACCGGCACTTGCGAACAGCTTCTGCTTCGGGCGCCACGCGGCAAGAAAGACTGAAGAAAATGGCGTCGGCTGATGCTTTTATACCCGAAGTCCAACAGAGATGACGTCGGGTGAAGTGCGACATCAGCCGAAGCCGGACCCGGATTTTGGAATCCGGCCGACTGAAGGGCTGCCTGACGACAGGACAACCCAGTTGTTATGACTGCAGATGCATCCATGAAGGACATCTTATGGTCACGCGCACATGCACGTGTGTGTGTGTGTGTGTGTGTGTGTGTGTGTGTGTGTGTGTGTGTGTGTGTGTGTGTGTGTGTGTGTGTGTGTCCTACATCCCTCTTTGGTTTCCGAGTTTTGTTGATGTTGGTAGTGTGCTTATTTTTCTGTGAAAAATGAATCTACAACACAAAAAATATGATTTTAATGTTAATATTTTGTCTATGAATTCATTACCAAGTCATTTCATCAGACATGGTTCCTGCCCCTTCCCCGAAAATAAACACTTGTGCAGAGTAGGTTGTCCTAAGTAAATCCATTACACATTTGCCTTTGGAATTCCTGCATCCTTCAGATAGCCCAAATTAGCCTTTCACTATATGCTATTTGACTATGAAAACATGCACATCTGTTGTAGTTTAAAAAACTGCCAGATGCATTTTCAATAAACGTTACGTGAGTTTCAAAGGAAGAGAAGTTTAATGTCACTCATGTTGTCTGTTTTCAATGTGAGAGTATTTTGTTTTGTTCATCAAATGGCTGTCAAGATTTTTTTACTGTAAATTTTTTAATAAGAGTTTTAAATGAAATCCAAATATGTCTGATCATTGTAAAAGTATTTGAAGAAATAGTATACACGCTAACAGGTTTCAAAAATGTTTTATGGTAACCATGGGATACTGGTATGGCTGTGTGTAGGGGGATCCGGTCCATTTCTCTGCCTATGGCCCCATGTGACCATGAACTGGCTCTGTTTTTATTGTTCAGAAACTTACACAAGTATTTAACCTCAGATGTATGCTCTTTTTGTTTATTTTGTTTAGTGACTTCCTCAAAGTCACACAACAAAACAGAGGTAGAAAGAATCAAATCCTGCAACCCTGACTACAGCAAGCAGCTCACTAACAGTTTATTGCCTTAACACACTGCACTGACTGCTAGGCCTGCACTTTGTCTTTATTTTCTGGTAAATCATTTGGGTTACAGTTACACAATGATGCTGATTATTTGAGTTTCATAGTTTTTGTTGTTCAAATGTTTAGAAAATGCATGTTGCTACAAAACTTGTAGTTTGCTTCTTATTTTTCTCTGATTTTGCATAATACCACAGATTTTGCCTCATATTTATGTCCTGTTCCTCGTTAACTTCTTTTTTCTAGTAAATCACTTAGGATTACTCTCAATCAATAAGCCAGTCATTACCATTTCATAGTTATTATTGTTCAGAGAATGCATTTCCTTGCAGCACTTACTGTTTTGTTAACATTTTAGGTGATGTGAAGTTGTCAGGTACTTATGTTAATAAACTCTTTCCTGTAGCCAAAGGTATATGGTTTGAATCCTTTCATATCCATTTGCCTACCTTGTAACTTTGATCAAGTGCTTCAGTGTCACCCCTAATAAGGGACACTTTGCCTGCTTGGTTTACCTGATTAACAAATACATAAAATACTATTTAAAAATGTGTCCCTTTTTGCCCCCATTATTTTTGCCTTTGTCCAGAATTCTTGAGCAAAGAAACTGAGCAGTGTTTTGGTTTGTTACTAACCAGGGATCTGGGAACTCATGCAGATAGTAACCTAGCCTTTGACCAACACTTGTCCAAGGTGGTAAAAAAAAAATCCTTCTGTGTTGCTCAAATTATAAGCCAAGGCATGGCATCTACATCCAGAGAGGTCATCATACCACCGTACTCAGCCCTCATCAAACCCATCATAGAATATAATGCCCCCTTCAGCAAGTACCTGACCAAAAACATGCAGCAACTGGAACATTCACAAAGGTTCCTTAAAAAAAGAATACAGGGAGTAAGCACAATGTTTTATGCTGATCACCTCAAAGCCCTGTCTCTTTACTCTGTATCATAAAACTTCTTAGAGGTGATCTTTGCCTGGCATACAAAGCATCCCTGGACCTTGTTTTGATTAACCTTTCTCACATCTGCAAAACAAACAGCAACAGAACTACTAGATTAAAAGATCTAACTAGGACATGTTGAAAGGAAAGTTATGTAAAATTTTACCATAACCATAGATGTCCTTCTCTTCCATGTTGCAGTATTCTACATGTGGGATTACCCTTCTTCCTCTCCAGTTCTTCCGGCCAGGTTTCCGAAGATTTTCAGTTCCTCTAGTTGAGTGGCAGCAGGAATGTGGGCCATAAAAGTGATGGCTGCATGCACCAGCCCTCAGAACCTAAAAGAGGCTCCAGTTGGAGCCAGTCCTATAAGGGCATAGCCTGTCCATTGTCACCCAGGAGAGCAAGTGCAGTTTGACAAGAGGGGAAGGTGGGAGGGAAGGAATACTGCAACATGGAAGAGAAGGACATATATGGTTATGGTAAGATTTTATACAACTTTCCTATGTCCTTCTATTCCAATGTTGTAGTATTCTACATGTGGGTGAGTGCCAAAGTTCACTGAGGATTGGGGGGTGGCCTAGATGATGTTTCCAGGAATCCGTGTAGGATAGCCCTGGCAAACTCTGCCCTAGCCCTGGAGATATGGTCCAATTTGTAGTGTTTGGTAAAGGTGTGTACTGAGGACCAAGTAGCTGCCTCAAGTATGGCGTTAGTGTCTAACCCCTTAAAGAAGGCTCCAGAAGAGGCCATTGCTCTAGTGGAGTGGGCTTTGACATTGCCCTGCAAGGTCTTTCCATGGTGTAGGTAGCAGAAGGAAATGGCCCTGGTGATCCAGACCAAGATGATCTGTTTGCTCACAGCTTTCCCCAGGGCTCTGGGGTTGAAGGAGATAAAAAGTTGGTCAGATTTCTTAAAAGGTTTGATTTTATGAAGATAAAACTTAAGTTGTCTGTGGATGTCCACGGAATGAAGTACTCTCTCACTATCCCCCTGCAGGTTAGGGAAGAAGGTATGCAAGTGGATGGCCTGGTTCAAGGATAGGTCACTCACTACTTTGGGAGTGAATGATGGGTTAACCCTGAGAGTCACCCTGTCGAGGTGGAAGAATAAAAATGGTGGTGTAGCCATAAGAGCTTGCAATTCTGAGACCCTTCTGGCTGAGGTCAGGCCTACCAGTAAAACAGTTTTCCATGTGCAAAATTTTATGGGAGCTTTGTCTCCTGGCTCAAAGGGAGCTAGTGTGAGTTTTTCTAATACATAGTTAAGGTCCCAGTTGGGAGGAGAGGGTTTCCGGGGTGGTCTCAAGTGCAGTACCCCTTTGCGGAACAGTTTAGTAGGGAGTGTGGATGCAAGGGAATGCTCCAGAGGAAGGCAGGCAGACATAGCAGACAAATGTGCTTTCACAGATGAGTATGGCAGCCCTGTCTGCGTAAGTTCACACAGGTAAGACAGGATGAGAGGAATTTCTGTTTCCAGCAGGTCCAACTGTCTTTTATGACACCAAATGGAAAAGCTTTTCCATTTAGAGAGATAGGATTTCCTTGTGTTAGGTTTCCTGGCCTCCTGCAGGACAGTGAGAACCTCCTCATTGTATAGGTATCTGAATGGAATCAGAATCCTATCAGCCACAGGGTGCAAGGATTGCCACTGTGGGTGTATCTGAGTCCCCTTGTTCTGTGTGAGCAGGTCCACTGAAGGGAGTAACTTGTGATGACTGCCCTTGGACAGGTGATGAAGAGGGAACCAA
The DNA here is from genome assembly GCF_019279795.1 of Protopterus annectens. Taxonomy (NCBI): domain Eukaryota; kingdom Metazoa; phylum Chordata; order Ceratodontiformes; family Protopteridae; genus Protopterus; species Protopterus annectens. The sequence continues at coordinate 1,099,432,181 of NC_056729.1, read as the reverse complement.
CGGTGTCTTGGCCAGTAGGGGGTCATCAACAAGATTTTGGGTGAGTCCTGCTGAATTTTCAGCAGGACCCTTTGTATCAGTGGGAAGGGGGGAAATGCATACAGGAATTTCCCCTTCCAGGTCATCAAGAAAGTTCTATTGCTAATCCCTTGAGGTCTGGTGTCCTAGTGCAGTAGCCATGAAGCTGCCTGTTTATGGAGGAGGCGAACAGGGCTATCTCTGGAATACCCCACTTGTGGACCATAGTCAGGAAAACATCTGTTTCCAGCATCCATTCATGGTTGTTTGAGGTGGTTCTGCTTAGGTAATCTGCCTGGGAGTTGTGCAGGGATGGGATGCAGGCTACCTGGAGGGTGATGCCCTGTGTGGTATCCAATTCCCACACCTGCCGAGCTAGTCTGCACAGAAGGTAGGATTTTGTCCCTCCCTGCTTGTTGAGATACCACAGGACTGTGGTGTTGTCTGTGAATATCTTTAGAGGGCCCTGCTCTAAGTATGGCTGTAAGGCCTGCAGAGCCAGGAGAATGGCCCTCATTTCTCTCATGTTTATGTGGTCTTGTCTGAATCTGTCTGTCCACAAACCGTGTACCTTCCTTATCCCCAGAGTCACTCCCCAGCCCAGGTCTGAGGCATCTGTGTACATGGTTTGGGAGGCAGAGGGTGGTTGCAGAGGCAGACCTGGGTTTTGGACTCCCTGAGCCACCACCATCTCAGTTCCTGATGTAGACAGGGGAGCAACAGGATTCTGAACTCCAGTGGATAGGAGTATTGGGTCCACACCGACCGGAGGTACCATTGAAGTTTCCTTATGTGCATTCATGCTAGGAGCAATATGGGAATGGTAGCTGCCATGTAGCCTAGAAGTCTCAGAAATTGCCTTTCAGTCAGTTCTGTAGATTGTATAGCAGAACGGAGGTGGTTTTGAAGGGATGCCACCTCTTCTGGTGGAGGAAAGGCCTTCATGAGGTCTGTCCTGATTCTGCAACCCAGGAAGACAATATCCTGTGTGGGGTTGAGGTGGAACTTTGGAAAATTGATCAAGAACCCTAAAGACTGGAGGATAACCAGAAGGTCCCAGGAGTGGATTTGAAGAGTTTCCTTGACTTTTGCTTGGACTAGGAGGTCATCTATGTAAGGGAATATCTGGATTCCATTTTCCCTGCAGAAGGAGATGACAAGAGCGAGGCATTTTTTGAATATCCTGGGTGCAGTAGAAATCCCACAGGGCAAGGCACAGAAGTGAATGTGAAATGGGCCTGCCAGGAACCTCAGGTATTCTCTGTAAATGGGCTTTATAGGTATGTGAAGGTAAGCATCCTTTATGTCCAGGGTTACCATGAACCCTTGTGGAAGGATGAGTGGAAAGAGAGGAGGCAGCATGAGCATCCTGACAGTAGGGACCTTTAGGAAGGTGTTGAGGTGAGAGAGGTCTAGAATTGGCCTCCGTGGACCTTTCTTTCTGAGTACCAAAAAGATTCTGGGATAGAGTCCCTTTCTCTTTAATTGTGCTGGAACTGGCTCTATGGTGCCCTGAGGAAGTAGTGTTTGTAGAACCTGATGGAGGAGGTGTAGTTGACTGGGGGGCTGTGGGATGCCCATCCTCGAATGGGGGTGTGATCCAGGACATGAAGTAGCCATCTTGTAGGATGGACAGGACCCATTTGTCTGTGGTAATGAGTGACAATGCAGGGAGACAGTGAGAGAGACAGGTAGAAAGGGAGTTGGATGGGGGATGGGGGCTAAAATTTTGTCAGGCAGTCAGACACTACCTGCCCTATCAGTTAAGGGATGCCTTTGGCTGGAAGACTGAGATGGCCTAGTCTGAAGAGGCTGTCTATAAGGGGGAGTCCTTCTAGACTGCAGAGCAGCATGCCTGGAGGATTTCCTGATAAACTAGGTCTTGGACGGGTAGTTCCTCTGGAACTTGGGAACAGGTGAGACCAGGATATGTTTCAAGTCCTGTAATTCTTTACCTTTCTGTTGTAAAGATTTGAAAAGGTCAGTCACTTTTGCACCAAAAAGTGCTGAGTGGTCCAAAGGTGCGACCAGGATTTTGGCCCTGAAGTCATCTGGGAGAAGCTGTAGTCACAGCCATGTGTACCTCCTTAGTACTGAAGCTGATGCAGTTGACCTGGCTGAGGCTTCAGCTACATCATAGCTACATCTCATGGAGTGTCTCTAAACTTGACAGATGAGAGCCTTCAGTGAAGACAGGGAAGCTTTGGCTGCACAGTCAGGGATGTCTTCAAACTCTTTAGAGGCGTTGAAGAGCTAAAGAGTATTTAGTCATATGTGTCTGGTAGTTTGTTGCTCTAAATGAGAGGGTGGCCGAAATATAAATGTTCTTTCCCAACCTCTCCATGGTCTTGCTGTCTTTATCAACTGGGAGGATAGTAGTGGTAGGCAGACGTTCGAAGGCCCTGTCCGTAGAGATGGAAATAGTAGTTGGGTCAGCAGGATGGCACTTAAAGAGAAATTTCTCCATCTCAGGGATGTTATACAGTCTGTCTGTCTGCTCTCCAAGGAGCCAGAGATTGGGAGTCCAGGATAGTGGAGGCTAAGGCAAAAGCATCAAGAAAAGCAGGTTGCATAGGAGGAATAGCAGAAAGACTGGGACTGTTCATTTGGTTAAGGTCATAAAGCCTTTTCTGAACATCAGACATATCCAAGGATTGCCACTTAAAGTGGTCTTTCATTTTATTAATAGTTTCTCCAAATGTAAGATGCACTACAGGGGAGTCAGGTTCAACAGAGCCCTCCTCAGGAGAACCATATCCAAAGGGGGAAGAGATCTGGGAGGAGCAGGAAAGAGAGTCCTCAAAGGAGTCAGACAATTCCTCTTCCTCAGGCTGCTCTATCCTCCTTTCCTGGGTTGGACGTCTGGGACTAAGAAGGAGAGGAGCAGTGGCAGGGGATTCTGCTGAAGGCATAAGGGCCATAAATGCATTGAATAAACACTGGCTGAAGACCTGCCAATCTGGCATGCTTTCAGAGGTAGGAGCGAGGTGTCTCATTTTCTGTTTTTTCTTCAAAGGCCAAGCAGGAGTCTAGCTAGGAATAGGCCTAGGGTCACTGATCAGGAGACTGGAGGCAGTGTCCGTTGAACCTCGACCAAATGCTGGTTCCACCCCAGTGTCTACAGAAGGCACTGGTAAATCCTCTGTGGATGTGTTGTCCACTCAAAATTTTGTGGCCTCCTCAGAGGTACCCGCTATATATGTACTGGTGGATGCCAGATCCTCGATCAAGCTGACGTTGGCTACAGACTGAGGAACATCAGACAGAAATGCAGCAGATGAAGTAGGCTACGAGGACCTGGTTCTCTTCCTAGGCAGTTTGGATGGGTTATCGGTTACAGCCTCCATTCCTAACACTAACTATTGCAAGTGCTGATTCTCTAAGTACAGGTTTAGGGCTTGCAAATGGCGGCGTAAGGTCTTACAGACAAATGATCGGCAAATGGCGCAGTTCTCATGGTTGTATTCCCTGCCTAGACAAAAGAGACACTGGTCATGTGTGTCTTTCTGGGAAATCTGCCGACCGCACTTGCCCTTACCAGATGACATTGACAGACTATAATAAATAAGTAGGACTGAAAGAATTCCCAAAGGATTACTTAACTGAATCTTTTTCAATCTGACGTCCATGAGAAGCAGGAGCACCTGGCATATGATCTGAGGTATGAAGTCAGAAAATATCTGAGGTATGAAGTTATACAAGTGGCTGTAACTGACGTGTGTGTGTCTGTGGGGGCATGTGCATGTGGGTGGTCAAATATCAAAATATTAGCAATGTAGTGGCTAGAATGACATAATAATAAGTGAAATGGAGAGAAAGGCTATAGTTGTACGTTAATGAGAATTTGTAATTAGAGATGCTAATATTTGAAGTGCTGAGTGTGTGGGAAAACAAAATATATTACAGCTGAAATAGCTTTTTTATCTTACAAACAAGTTTAAATAGAAAATATTACTTGGTACTAAGTGACTGTGGTAGCAAGCAAAGAGAGACTGCAGGTATCAAATAACTTTTTATAAAGTCTACAGTTTAGCCATGGTATGAGCTTTCTTCCTAGATGTTAATAAATGTGTCACATTTTACCCATCTGTTTTACACTGTGCAAGTTAGTGTAGTATTCTGCATTCTGAAGATGGAAGGTTGACTATGGGTATAGTTTCTTTAATTCTTTTGCTTGCTGGTACTATGGATGGTATGATATAGGTTCATTGGTTTGATAGGTTGGTACTAGGCTATCGGCCTTAGGGCCTATACAAGCCTAGCCATAAGAATCCCCTGGCTATTTCTTCCCACAATATTTACTTCCCTGGACCCCTGTCTAGCAGGATGACTGACGTGATCTCTGGGGTAAATTTCCTATCTCCCATGCTGTCGTCAAGGATCCTTTTGAATAGAGCCAAGGAGGCGCTCTGCTTGACATGTAAGGGCAGTCTATTCCAGTGAATGGGGTGTCTCTGGGTCAAGATCCTATCGCTCCAGCATGTTTTGTTCATTGTGATGACAAGGTTTAGGTCCCTGGAGCATGTGGCTCTGATGGATTGGGATTTCTTTAAATGTAGCATGTCCAACAGCTCTGGGTTTGACATGGGCTTATATGTTAAGCAGAGATCACCTCTGCATAGATGATATGTGACAGAGTATAGCTGGAGTTTTTTTATTCAATCAGCATAGGGCATCTGCTTTAGGCCTGGGATTCTTTTAGTGAGGTGTCTCTGCGGACTTTCCAGTTGTTTCAGATGTCTTGTGAGGTACATACCAAACAGGGCTTTGTACTCTATGATAGGTCTAATGAGGGATGAGTACAGTGGGACAATGACCTCCTTTTTTCTGGATGAAAAGCCCTTAGTGACGATGTGTGCCACATAGAAGGATTTCCTGAACTGTTGTAGCGATGTGGTTATCGAAGGTGAGACCTGTGTTCCTAAGTCTCTTATCACACGTTCGGTGTTTAGTGTACTGCCACCTATGTGGTAATTCAAGGATACATGTTTTTTCCCAAAGGGGATAAGTATACATTTCTTAGCATTAAACTTGAGCCCATGGCTCTGGCACCAAGCATCTGTTTCTGTAAGGCCCTTTTGTAGAATATCCACATAATTTGGGGATTCAATAATGGCTCCCAGTTTGCAGTCATCTGTGAACATTGTTAGCCAGAGTCCCTTAGTGTTGGCCTGTACTTCAGAGAAGTAGATGCCAAACAAGAGTGGTCCCAGGACTGAACCCTGAGGTACTCCACTTGTCACTTGTTTGGAAGTGGGTTTGGAGTTGGCTACATTTACAGTATGGGTTCTGTCAGTAAGCCAGTTGGCAACCCATCGAGTGATGTAGGGATTTATGCTCAGCTTAGTAAGTTTATCTATGATTCCAGAGTGGGGGATGGTGTCAAAGGCCTTGGCGAGGTCCAGATGGGCTGTGTGGATTGCCTTACCCTCGTCCATGGCTCTGGAGACTGATTCGAAGACGTCAATCAGGTTCAGGAGACACGATCGGCCCTTCACAAACCTAAACTGGGTGGGTTCCAGAGTTTGAAGGTTGCCAATGTCTTTGGTTATAAGTTCCATGATAATACATTCTGTAGCCTTGCAGATCAGGCTCGTCAGACTGATGGGACGGTAGTTCCCAGGATCCAAGGTGGATCCCCCCTTGTGGAGTGGGATAACTGTAGCTCTGCGCCACTCAGTGGGCACAAAGCCTGAGGTGAGGCTATGATTAAACATGACAGGTGAGGTACCAGTTCATTTTGTAGTTCATGTAGTACACAGCCCGGGATGTCGTCTGGTCCGATGGATGCTGTATTCTTAGCTTTGGAGAGTGTGGTTTTTACCTGTGTGACCATGATTACCGGAATTTGGCAATCTTTTTGTATTGAGATGGGGCCTTTAGGGGGTGAGAGGGGGATGAATTTGGTACTGAATCAATCTGCCAGGATATTGGCAATGTCCTTGGGATCAGTATATTTAATGTCATTCTGTTGTAGCTCAGAGCAGATCTGAGCATTGCCATTTAGATTCTTGACATATCTATAGAATGCCTTGTGGTTGTCTTTGGAATCTTTGGCAATTTTACTTTCGTAACTAGCTTTGGAGGATTTTATGAGGGATCTCAGCTTCTTACTGAGGTTGATAAAGGAGTTTTATGCATCCTGGGATTTTCTTCTTTTCTGTAACAGTTTCTTTCTTATGTTGTATAGTTTGTTTATGACAGGGAACCACCAGATTGGCTTCCTTTTTTTGGAGGAGAGTGTCTTGGTTCTATTTGGGATGGCACAATTCATGCACAAGTGGATGTGTTCATACAGTGCTTTAGTGTAGGATTTGGCAGTCAAACTTTCAGTTCCCGTCTGCATGGGTGTCATGAAGTTTGTCACTTCATACTTGAGTAGCATGAAGTTGGCCTTGAAGAAGTTTTTTACGGATGTTTCCTTACTGGGGCGTGGGGGTGGGATGTGGCTGTCAAAGGTGATTAGCTTATGGTCAGACCTAACCAACAAGGGGGTGACCACTGGTGTGGAGCATCGATTTCCCATGTTGGTAATGCCCAGGTCCAGGACATTGGAGATCCTGGTGGGACTAATGATTAGTTAATCCAGGGTGTTGGAATTTATGAACTCCAAGAACCACTGGGCAAAGGTGTTGGTACACGAGTAGTAATAGCAGGGTAGTTGGAATCATCCAGTATTAGGGTGTTTGGTTGTATCTTAATATTTTCCAGTATGTTTAGAAAGGTGTAGTGAGAATATTGGGGCATGGTAGGGGATCTGTAGCAAGCTACAGTTTGGCTTGCAGTCTTACCTAGTGTGAGTTGCACCTGGAGAATATCGGATGCATTGTGTTGGGCGACTAGCCTGGAAGTGTGAATATCCATGGTGAATATGGACACTCCTCCACCTTTAGTATTTTGGTCCTGGTTTGGTGGCCGAAAAGTGTGGTTAGAGTTGTAGCCTGGTATAGCAGGGGTGCTCTCTGGTGCCTTGAACCAGGTCTCAGTTACTGCACAGATATCGATGTTCTCCATTTTTAGGAGTGCCTTGAGAGAGTGCATTTTGAGGTTTAGACTTCTAGCATTGAGTAGCATTACCTTCAGATTTTGCATAAATGCACCTGTTACAGTGGTGGATTCATGATATTGCAAGCCTGTTTTTATCTGTATTGCTTGATTTTTTAATGCTGACTGGAGCCGGGTGTGTTTTTTTTGTTTTTGTTTTTTTTATGGGGGGGAGGTTCCTTGGCTTATCCATCTGGGGCCTTGGACTTTTGCAGGTTATGTTGTTTTTCCTGAGAGTCTCTAATGGTATGTAGTAAAACACATATAAAGTCACATTTTAACCATGCTAGGAGCTCCCTCTCCACTTGTTAGTAAGTGTTCCACAATTTTCCCATTTGTTATGCCTTGTGAATGGTAGTATAGTTTTCCATATTTTGTAGATGGAAAGTTGACAATGTTTGCAGTTTCTTTAATTCCTTTGCTTGTTCTTACTATGGATGTTATGGTAATGCCAAACCATTCTAAACTGTCTGAGAGTGAAGAAGCCTCAGCTTAAGAATTTAATGATAGGTTCATAGGTATATACTAGGCTAACCACCACCATCAGAACCTTTATAAAGCCTAGCCTTGCAATCCAACCCAATTGCTTTCCTACTTGTCAAGGCCATTTATTAGGTGAGGTTTGTTAGCTAGCAAGTGTCTTGAGCTTGGGGGGTGTATATTAGTTTAGGCATTATTGTTTGTTTCTGTCTAATAGAGAAACGGGCCCACACCCAGGGTGAATTTCCAACTTCCAATCAGATACCTATGAACCTATTATTATTGTAATCATGAGTGATTTACCAGAAAATTAAAACTGTTATGACAAACAAGGCAAACATTTAAAGCAAAATTTGGGCATTCTGCAAAATTAGGGAGAGAAGGCATGGATAACACTAAATAGGGAATGTCTGGTCACATTACTGGATATGTGGAATTTTAAATGATGCTGTTAGGATTTTCTGAATGTTATCATAACTGCCTTTGAACAAATCTCGGCAGAAGACTTTAAGAATTTGTAGTTTTAATAAGTAAAATTATTAAAATGGCATATCATTAATTTCTAAAGCTGAAGCTTCTTCATGTTCAGACATTCAGTATTAATGACTGGCCTGGCATTCAATAATGCCAGTCATTACAGAGTTAAACTTATTGTTCAGAAATGATGCAGTTCGGATTTTCTGAATGTTATCATAACTGCATTTGAACAAGTCTCGGCAGAAGAGTTTAAGAATTTGTAGTTTTAATACGAATTTTTTTCCCGTGTTAAATATTGTAATATTTAAAATTGTTCCTGACTTTACCCCCCCCCCCCCCCAAACACACGCACATTATTTTTGGGTTTGTCCAGAATTCTTGACCAAATACGTTGAGAGGTATTGTGTTACCCCAAAGCATTCAGATCTAAATTATTTCTATTAGTGTTATTTCTGCAAACCAGAAATAGTTTATTAGCCGGCTCATGTTGCTACATTTGCTTGCTAAAATTTTTGTCTTTATTAGTGCTGTTTTCCTTGGAAGGGGCAAGAAAACAAGCACATCTGCTTGCTGTCTCAATAGCTCAACAAATAGCAAACATGTCTTTGGTGCATAGAATTGTGGAGTTTCCCATGAGGCATACGTCTTAACCTACACATTTTGAAAACTGGAGCAAAGTCCCTTGAAAAGTATGTAGGTCCAGCCGAAAATCTGGACATCTACTTAGCATAAAATAGGGATACAAAATAGCTTATAACTCTTTCAGTAGGAATGTGGAATACTACTCAGAAATACATTTTCAAAAAACAAAATGAGACAAAAATGATGGAAAATGTATGCATGTTATCAGAGACAGATAGTGTAACATTTCTAGACTTTAATGAATTGTATTGTAAAACCCTGCTACACAAGGTAGTTTATTGTAGTTTCTGAAAAACAGAGATATAAAATGTGTGACCTCATTTAAATTATTGGTGCCACTAGTACATTGGCCATGTAGTGTGGTTTCCTGTGTGCAATTCAGCTTCAAAAATTAAATGTGATGAGGAGGATTCAGACAATTGTGTGAAGAGGTAAATCAAGACTAAAAATAGAAACATTCCTCCAAAATAAGGACAGTTGAGATGTCTTATGTATTTGGATTCGTTTTACAATACTAAAACTGCAGTGCAGCATGGGAGGGGGTCAGCTTTCCTGGATGTTCCATCATTCAAATGAGAAGTTAAAATGAGGCTCTATCTATCTGAGTTGGATGTAGCTCAATCAGATGTAAAAGATCCCATGGCACTCATCAAAAAAGGGGTCGAAATTCCTTGGTGTCCTGGCAAAACTTCTACTAGTCAGTATGAATATAAACTCTGCTCTCCACTGAAGAGAGGCCATTGGCCCAGTGGGTCTAAACTGGTCAACATAAGGTATAAATAAAATCTGGATGCAACTGTATCTCAGTTATTTCATTATGTCCTTGTACTCTTACCATTTTAAAGCATCAAAATTATTAAGTGGTTATGTTTATCATATCTCAAGGGATCTGCCACTATTAAGTGATCTTTTTCTTCCCAGGATCCACTTCAAGCCAACTTTATACAAGGCATGGTAGAAGTAAGGAATCTTTTTTTTTAATTTCCATGTAAATAGGGTGGCAGTAGTGTGAGTCACAGGCATCTTGTACAGCTTCTGGAACCTATTTTCATTTTTACTTTTCTGTTTGAATTACTCTGATTTGTGTTCTTAGATCTGTTCTTACACCTTTAATAGTAGTTATAAATGCTCAGAAAGATAAACTAGCTCAACTGCATGTTTTGAGGCTTCAAGTTTTTAGTCCAGGTGCTAACAGACCCTCTCCCACATTCTTCAAAGCTATCCTTGTAACCCAGGAGCTGTTAACTGACCATTCTTGCTTCTACTTCAAAGAGCTCTAACAGGCATTTAAACTACTTTGCTACTCACCAGTACCTGCAGGGGGAAGAAATGTGTTTTATCTTAAATGTTGGCAAAATGTACTGTATTTGCTTAAAAATATTTTCCTTACAATCCAGCATAGAACAAAAAGGTTCAACTTTCTGTTCCTGAATCTGGGTTAATGATATATTTTTTCTCTTTCAAGTTTGACACAAACATCTCTGCATGTCATTTCGCACCTTTGTTGTATTGGTAGCTACACCTTTGATGTGTTACACTGTAGCAAACCCAACAATTCATCCTATTAATACCTGAGCATGACAAATTCTGTATTTTAATTTCTCCAAGTCGTTTGGATTTCTAGTACCATGATGGGAATGCACCCCATTCCTAAGTCAAAATATGACTAAAGTTCATGAAATGAGTATTATGTCAGTCTTTGATGTCAGCCAGAAGTGCTCTTTGGAACACCCACAATGTGCCAAGTAATGACTCCTTCTGCAATTCGTACAGGGTTACATGTATTGGCAACATATCTAAAAACAATTGCAGATTGTTTTTTATAAGACCACTCGCTCCTACCACTATCGGACTGTCTGGGTATCTTTCTTCCACATTGCTCTTGTTTCTGCCTGCAAATCCTGATATTGTATGACTTTGTGTCTCTCTATACATAAGACACCGTAGTCACTTGTGTGGGGTGATTTCAGTGATCAATGCTACTTTTGTCTTCTTCTCATGGACTACTATATCTGGTTTTCTAGCATCTATCTTTTGCACTGTTAGTAATGGGTGATCCCATGTAATGTAGACTTCATCATTTTTCTGTGATGCTTTGTGGCTCATGTTTCCAGTGTTTTTCAGCCACTTCAGTACCATAATGTTTGCACAATCCCCAGTGCCATATTATATAGTGCCATAATTATGCTTTTCAGTATACAGTCCTTCTGCCATTAGTATGTTACAACCAGCAACAAGGTGCACAACTGTTATCAATTCAGTTTTTAAAAACCTACATTTGTCTGTCTCTCCCACATGTCCAATGGACTTTGTAAACCAACGAGTACGTAGCCCACTATCTTGGGCCACCAATATTAACCTTCATTACTTGGTTTGAATTCGCCTCTCCATAACCATTCCTGCGTTCAATCCTGATCAACATGAGGCTCTTCCAGAAGTTTTCTCTACTTGCAAATATATTTATGCATTTT